>NC_068981.1:2830704-2834673 GCF_001194135.2 Octopus bimaculoides | reverse complement strand
TGACTGAGGACTGGTGAAACCGGATGGCAGCACCAGGCTCCAATCTGATTTGGCAGAGTTTCTACAGCTGGATGCCTTTCCTAACGCCAACCACTCAGAGTGTAGTGGGTGCTTTTACGTGTCACCCGCATGAAGGCCAGTCAGGCGGTACTGGCAACGGCCACACTCAAAATGGTGTATTAAGATGAGGATAAATATACATCAAATGTAAATAATGTACCATGCTAGGATAGTTATCTCTTTTGTTGGATTGACAGAAGGCATGTAATTATAATTAAAGGTAAATTCCTAGACGTTTGCTGCCATGTTATTAATAACTTTTTCTCTTCTAAGCCTTCATGACACACCTTTGTTTGTTCACTCGAAACAACCCTTCGACTACAATAATATGAAGGCACAAACATTTAAAACAAAATCTAATGCAATGTGCTAATCTCATAACCACTGGGCCCCCAGTGGACCCTCTCTGTGAAGGGCATATATTTACTTTTTCCTCTTTCACACTGGGACACTCTACCCCCCACAATGAAAGTAAGTTATCTCTTAGCTTGCTCCTCATAGAGGAAGAAAGTCTTTAGGGGGCAAGCATTGGTGTTAGTTTTAAACATTTGCAACTTTATATTATTATAGTTAGATGTGAGGAAAGCTTTTTCACCCTTCCAGTATCTTACTAGTGAATAGATAAACGTCTCATAAAGGGTTGGCTATGAAAAAGTTATTAATAATGGTTGAGGGAAATTTAAGTGTTCTCCCACAATTATGTTGGGAGGTGCCAGGTAATCAGAAATGTATTTGTATAATCGACTCTCTTCTTGTGGTTGTGGTTCGAATTCCTGTTTCTTCATTGTCCCCTATTTTATCCTGATATGGACTTCAGCTTGAAGTTTTGTTAAGAGTCAGGATAAACTTGATAAAAAATTTAAGGAAAACATAAATTATGTGTTCTCTCTTGTCTTTCATACAAAGATAATCACGAGTCCTTCTTTCTCTTTGTTTCTTCTCATTTAATAATGATGATGATGATGATGATAATAATACTTTTTATACTGAAATAAGATGCTTGTCTATTCATTATTGTAATGTACTTGTTTTATCAAACATTCTTTTAAATAGTAGACATCAATCACAAACATCTCTTGTTTGCACCATTTTTGGTAATTGTTTTTCTTTTTCTTATCTATTGCTCTGACATTAAAACACAACTTCATGCCTGAAGCTAATCAATTAATTACACACAAAAATACAGCAGCAGCAGCAGCAGCGAGAGCAGCAGCAGCGAGAGCAGCAGCAATAAGAACAGAGACAATCCACTTTACAATTGTTCATGATTACTTGCAATATTAGCTTAGTGACAGTTATTTTGGAGTTAACAATTCTAAGTGTTCATACACCGAACAATAAAAGTGTCACTGAAGACTTTCTGTGGGGGAAAAAAATGTGGGTTTTATCCAGGGAAACAAGACTGTGATATTTAGGTTAGCTTAAACAAATATTTGATGAAGAAAAAAGCTCATTTTAGTCAGTGGATTGACAGAAATGGTATAGTGGTGTGTAAAATGGTTTTGTGTGTGTATTTACATTATTCTGTTTTTTTCCCCATACTTGCACAAGTTGGATGCAACATAGAATGTTTCTCAGGTTACCCCCCCCCCCCCCGTTTCAATTCCTTTGTGGGGTTCAATATTCTGATGTCAGTGTCTGCTACTTCTCCTTATATCTTGTGATCTTCCTCTCCCACAGGTTCATTTCTTCTTGGATTGTTCAGTTCTTCTTCACAAACCTTCATTCTTCAAATGTGTCATATATCCAAACCAGTACGGCACCCTTCTTGCATACTACAGCAGACTCCTCTTGCACTCATCCTACTCCCTCAGCTCATGTGTACTCCATCACTCATGCGTGTTAACACTGCATACTCAGTGGACCATGACCAGCTCATTTTCTATCCAATCCTCACACATTCTTAGCCTTTAACCCTTTTGATACCAAACTGCCTGAGACTGCTCTTGGTTCTATGATACATATTACTGTTTAAAGCAGTGGTTCCCAAAGCGGGCAGTATTTTTCCCCCTGGGGCAGTGGAAAGATCCAAGGGAGCCTTGAAGAAAAGTGGGTTGATAATGGGGTAGTGATTCATGTGAAAGCAACAAAATAATGGGTTTGTTAGGTTAAGTTTTGTTTGTGAAATACAGTTGCTTTGAATTGGCTTCAGAAAGAGGGCTATGTGGTGGTTAGTTGAGGTGGGGATGCTAGGAATGTGGCCTGGGTGTCTTGGGAGCAGCAGTTCAAAAAAGTTTGGGAACCACTGGTTTAAATGGATTTAAAGTAAAATCTTCCATCAAGATCTCCTTATTTATTTTTCAAACACCAGATTAACAGTGACAGTTGTTTTGCTAGATTCTTCAATATCTTCAAAATTAACTGAAAGAAAAGCCGTGTATTTCAAAAGAAATAATGTACAAAAGGGTTAATGGCCATGTTTCACTACCATGCCACACAGCCATCACGCAACCATTATACAATCTGCCCTTAACTAGAATTATCTTTGTTATCAACAAAGGTGATAGCTCCCTTAAACTTTTCCCACCCCACTATTTTTACTTACCTTTTTGCAACACCTCTGCTCTATTTTGTGAGACTTTAGAACATTCAGCATGGGCGTCCTTACTACTAGTGACTCCTGTGTCTCTGCTGCGTGCACAGTCCTTCTGTCAACCTGCCTGTTGTTCCACTACATCCCTGGAACATGCATATGCTTACATTGGCTGCACAGTACAGAATTTTTTGCTCCTCCTCCTCATCATCATTGTTTAACATCCGTTTTCCATGCTGGCATGGATTGGACGGTTTGACTGGGGACTGGCAAGCCAGGAGGCTGCACCAGGCTCCGATCTGATCTGGCAATGTTTCTACAGCTAGATGCCCTTCCCAATGCCAACCACTCCGAGAGTGTAGTGGGTGCTCTTTAAGTGCCACTGGCACGGGAGCCACTCAGGCAGCACTGGCATCGGCCATGTTTGGATGGTGCTTTTTACGTGCTACCAGCACAGCAGCCAGTTGAGGTGGTGGGGGGCTGGCATTGACAACGTTTGCATGGTGCTTTTTATGTGCCACCACCAGCACTTGGAGCCAGTTAGGTGGCACTGGCAACAACCCATGCATGGATGCGCTCCTTTCCATATATTCAGCATGACCATTTCACGTATGGCAGTAGAGTTTTCTCTTTCTTCTTGCTTTCTGTCTCTTGTGTTTGTTAGACTTACTTTACAGACTTTCGATTCTAGGTTCTGCTTCCATGTTTGGAACATTTTCTCAGTCTTTTACAGAATCACCTAGGAGAACTATGTCATCAGCATGCAGAAGTTCCCATGGGCAACTTCTCTTGACTCTTTAGTATTTAAACTAGCCAGATCCAGCCTCTCATACCTACCCTACGATGCCATTTTAGAAATAAACCATCACATTTTTAAAATCTCAAAGCTAGGAGATAATGCCTGATTAATTCAAAACAATGTGGATAATCTGTAAGCATTACATTTGACATGGTAGTCCTAGAGAAATAGAATGAACAGGAGGGGACTGAGAACTGAACCCTGGCAGAGGTCCACCTGCATTGCACATTAAGTTCCTTGCTGTCCTTGTGGAAAAGTCTCACCCTTCTGACAGCATCCCTAAACATAGTTTATCTGGTTCTCGAAAATAAAATCAAAGACAGTCATCTACATTCGGGGTTTCTTAGCAGCCACCTGTGAGAGAGAGAGAGAGAGAAAGTGTGTGTGAATGAATGAATGAATGAGGGAGAGAGAGAGAGAAAGTGTGTGTGAATGAATGAATGAGGGAGAGAGAGAGAGAAAGTGTGTGTGAATGAATGAATGAGGGAGAGAGAGAGAGAAAGTATGTGTGAATGAATGAATGAGGGAGAGAGAGAGAGAAAGTGTGTGTGAATGAATGAATGAGGGAGAGAGAGAG
>NC_068981.1:2825023-2829724 GCF_001194135.2 Octopus bimaculoides | reverse complement strand
GAAGAGAGTCGTTTTGGAATACAAAGGAAAGTATACTCAACTAATTTTCAGACTTTATTCTCTGGCTTGTTTCAGTCATTAGACTGCGGCCATGCTGGGGCACCACCTTCGAAAATGTTATTCAAAACAAATTTTTTCTTTTCCTAAGCCTGTTGCTTATTTTATTGGTCTCTTTTGAAGAACTACTGAGTTAACGTGGAGATAAACACACCAACACTGGTTCAAGCAATGGTGGGACACACATACACACACACAGTGGGCTTCTTTCAGATTTTTATTTCTTTACTGCCCACGAGGGGCTAAACATAGAGGGGACAAACAAGGACAGACAAAGGGATTAAGTCGATTACATCGACCCTGAAAGGATGAAAGGCTAAGTTGACCTCAGTGGAATTTGAACTCGGAACATTGTGGCAGACAAAATACCACTAAGCATGTCGCCCGGCGTGCTAACGTTTCTGTCAGCTCGCCGCCTTTCAGTTTTTGTCTACCAAATCCACTTGCATGGTTTTGGTCAGCCTGCGGCTATAGTAGAAGACACTTTGCCGAAGGTGCCATGCTGTAAGACTGAACCCGAAACCATGTGGTTGGGAAGCAGACTTCTAACCATGCAGCCACTTTGCTGAAATATGTGTCTGTTTTATTGATAAAGAAAAGCTGAAAAACAACTTCCTTAAGTAAATCCTACAAATGGCATTTCTATGTTTGTGAATTGAGTTTTAATTTCTGTGTTAAAATTTGAGATCTTTGAGAGGGGGAAGAAAAAAAAAAAAAGTAACAACCATTAAACCTCAGATATTGTGTCTGTGGAGATTGTAACACAAACTTTCTGCAATAGAGAATATGTGGATAAATTTTCTATGAAAGGAAGCTGTAGATATTATGTTACATAATATCATAGAATTAATACGGGTTGTAATAATGAAACTGAATTCACAAAGGTCAGTTTTGTATGGGAAAGAATATAAGGAGTTGAATCGACCCTTAATATTTTATTTATTGGTCTGGAGTGGACAAAAGGCAAGTTTGACTGTGGCGAGGTTTTCAAATAGTTTTTGGAATATTAAAACCATTGATTCTATGTTTCTGCAGACTGTGTTATTGCTCCCATTATCCTAATCACTACAATATCGTAAAAATCGTTAGTGAGCTTCAGTGATTGCAATAATGGAAGTGATTTTATTGATGTTCTTTTTGTTTTGAAAAAGTTTCAGCAAGCATAGCTGTGTGCTCAGTTTGCTTCCCAACCACATGGTTCTGGGTTCAGTCCCACTACATGGTACCTTGGGCAAGTATTTTCTACTATAGCCTCAGGCTAACCAAAGCTTTCTGAGTGGATTTGGTAGATGGAAACTGAAAGAAAGTCATTGCATGTATGTCTTTGTCTCTATTTGTCCCCCACTACTACCTGACAACTGGTGTTGGTGTGTTTATGTCACTGTAACTTAGCGGTCCAGCAAAAGAGACTGATAGGATAAGTACCACCTGCCATGTAAAACATGATGGGTTGGAGCCCTGCCACACCCTCAATAACATTCAGATCATTATCATCGTCATCGTCATTTCACTTTGTGTACTGGTAAGGGTAGAATATATTGCAATAGCCCCCGAGGTGGGTTGGGTGAACCATGTCTTGCTCATGTTTTATTTGGACATGATTTTCATAGCTAGATGCCCTTACTCACACCAATCACTTTACAGATTGAACTGTAAGCATTCTCTTGTGGTACCAACCCCAGAGCGGTTGTTATGATCTCAAACAGACAGAACTTAAAAGTCCCCTCTCAACCTTATGCTGTCTCTGCTTGTTTGCTAATCTCTTTAGAGACTAAATTGGGTGCATTTTTTTATTGTTACTGCAGCACCAGTAAGGTCACCATGTACCCTGCACTGCAAAAGGGGATCCTCACCTCTTGTCACATTGTCTCCAATAGACACAATTTGACCAACAGTGTTGCGTAGAGCAGATGGTTACTATAGATGAGTGGTTCTCAACCAGGGTCCACAGGATTTCATTAAAATTTGTGCAATAAATTGGTTATATACTTCTATGATGCACAAAATATTTTAACTATTTTTTTTTATGCCGTTCCTAATAATATTTATTTAATTATAAAAATATTATAGGATTTATTTAGCATTGAATGGCTATGAGGGTCTAGTACAGTGGCTCCCAACCTTTTCGCTACCAAGGACCCCTTTTTATTTAAATGAGTTTTCTCACGGACCCCTTTTAATATGCTTATCCTTATGTATCATCATCATTGTTTAACGTCTGCTTTCCATGCTGGCATGGGTTGGACGGTTTGACTGGGGACTGGTGAGCCAGATGGCTTCACCAGTCTCCAGTCTGTTCTGGCTAAGTTTCTACAGCTGGATGCCTTCCTAATGCCAACCACTCTGAGAGTGTAGTGGGTGCTTTTACGTGCCACCGGTACAAGGGCCAGTCAGGCGGAACTGGCAACAGCCATGCTCAAGTGGTGTTTTTTACATGTCAATAATATGATTTTTTTCTCCATTTTTTGTTTTGTTTTCATTGATAGATACTCAATCTACTCTTGTTACCATTTAGAGTAGCAAATTACGACAAATGGAAGCAAAAGTTTCTGAGAGGATACCAAATGAAAAAAAGAAAAAATTTTGAATTTAGTTCACGGACCCCCAGTACTACCTTTGCTGACCACAGATTGGGAACCACTGGTCTAGTCGATGAAAGTAGGAATAAGAGGGGTCCATGGACAAAGAAATAAAGAAAACCATTGAGAACTGTTGCTGTAAAAGATGAACGAAGATGGGAAGGTAGAAAGAAAAAGGAAGCCAGAGTCTAGTCTGGGAGCAGCCGACTGATCAGGTGACAGTGTGGAGGGATGGAGGGAGTGAGAAATAGGAGAGACAGAAATGGTAAAGAGGGGCTGTTAGCAATAGAGAAAACAGTAATGGCAGGGGTTTTAATGACTGACAGTGCAATGATTATCTGAAATTCAAACATCTCCGTTGCACTTGTTTATTTCTTTGCAGTTTTCTATATGTTTGATCTAAATAGCTTCTCAACAGTTTATGTATTAACATAAATTGTTGATATTTCTCCTTGAAAGCTTTTGAGGCTGTTATCTGAGACTGTTTATTTTAGCAAGTGTCTAAACGATTTTTTTTACAGATGAGGATTTCTCCTATCCACATGTTCTTTTAACAGCATAAAATGTATAGCAGACATGTGGTACTGTCTGTGGAGAATTTGCCACATTTATTCTGTTTAATGGTTTTTCTAATCTAATCTGACCTCAGTACATTTATTAGAAACTTTTATTGCTTCCAGCTTACCTGCCAGATTTCAATTACTGATTAGCAGGAAATGGAACAGGTGTGATCAAAGATAATTTTGAGATTTGTTGGTGTTGTTGTTGTTGCTGCCAACTGAACAGTCACCACTTGTTTAGATTTCTTCCTTTTTCTCTCTTCTTTCCACACACACACACACTCCCCCTCTCTCTCCCTTCTCTCTCTCTCCCTCTCTCCCCCCTCTCTCTCCCTCTCCCCCCCTCTCTCTCCCTCTCCCCCCTCTCTCTCTCCTAATTGTCTCTCTTTGTAATGTTTCTCTGCTTTCTATTCACTGTCTCTCTCTAATCCTTTCCTCTTCTGCTAATCCTACCCCCACCCCCTCTACTCCTCTCTCTCCCTTTCTCTCTCCCTTTCTCTCTACTTCTCTCTCCCTTTCTCTCTACTCATCTTGCCCTTTCTTTCTAATCCTCTCTAATCCCCCTCTGTCTCTAATCATGTCTCTCTCTAATCCTCTCTTTAATCCCCTCTCTCTAAACCTCTCTCTCTCTCTAAACCTCTTTCTCTCTAATCCTCTTTCTTTCTTTTTCTCTAATCCTCTTTCTCTCTAATCCACTTCCTCTCTCCCTAATTCTCTTTCCCTCTCTAATCCTCTTTGTTTCCCTCTCCAGTCTTCTTTCTCTCTCTAATCCTTCCTTCCCATTCTCTAATCCCTCCCCTCTCTCTAGCCTCCTCTCCCTCTTTCTCCAAACCCCTCTAATTCTCTCTCCCTCTCTCCTCCTCTTTCCCCTCTTCTTAATCTTTTTCTCTCTCTCTCTCATTTTACTCTGGCCCCTATTACAACCTACCCAGATTCAATTTCATAAACTCTGACCAAACGGCAGTGATTAAAGCTTGGTTTTACTCACTGACCAACTGACGTTCACCATTTTGTTGTACTGCCATTGATGAACTGAGGAGCTGGGAGTGAGGGCCATCACTGATGAGCTGAGGGGTTCATTGCTGATGAATTGGTCAGGGGTTATCGTCAAACCCTTCTCAATTGACCAAATGAAGTCCTCTTTGACCGCCTCTTCCTCCCTCCCAGTTGACAACAGACATCATTGACCGACTGAAGGTGCATGGCTTAGTGGTTAGGGCATCGCGCTCAAGATTGTAAGTTTGCGAGTTCGATTCCTGGGGACACATTGTATCCTTGAGCAAGATATTTTATTTCACATTGCTCCAGTGCACTCAGCTGGCAAAAACGAGCTGACCTTGTAATCCAAAGGACCAGCCTTGTCATATTCTGTGTCATATTGAATCTCCCTGAGAACTATATTAAAGGTTTGCATGTCTGTGGAGTACTCAACCACTTACACATTAATTGCATGATAGTGCTAGTTACATTGACTGTCGGGTGTTCACAGTGACCCCCCCCCCCCC
>NC_068981.1:2822554-2825013 GCF_001194135.2 Octopus bimaculoides | reverse complement strand
TGGAATCATCCTCAGCATCATTCGTCTGATATACAATGACTTTAAAAACCTAACCCAGTATCATTTCCATTCAGAATAATTATCTAACATTGTCCATAACTTTGGACACGGATAAAAGGGAAGACTTACCATTCCTGCTAATTAATTTGAATTGTCACTACAGTGTAATAAATCATTAGTATTATTAATTACTTGTTATTTCATCTGCCACTATGTTCTGAGTTTAAATTCTGCCGAGGTTGACTTTGCCTTTCATCCTTTCAGGGTCAATTAAATAAGTACCAGTTATGCATTGGGGTCAATATAAATGACTTAATCCCCTCCCACAAGCTGCCCTTATGGCAAAAATTTGAAATCATTATTAATTACATGTGTTCATTAATATTTCTATTATCAAATTGGATGAAATGTCCTCGAATTTATATTTCATTAGAGAAACTGTGCTGTTTCTACTAACTTTCCAACTCGTTCATTCCATGTTTTCTCTTTTAATGTAACACTAAAATGTTGTTAGTTCTTCAATGGTCTTGGAGTATATCTGTTTATTAGCGCCGTCTTAGGAAATTGGCACAGCTTATTGCCAGAGTCTTTTCTTGCCTTTGCAAACATCCAAACTTTTGTGTCCAACAAGTTTGATTTTCCCACCAGACAGGTTCATCTGTGTACTTTTCTGCCCCCTCCCCCATTTGTGTTCCTTTATTTGTCATGTTTTGCATTAGGAACACTGAGAAAAAGCAGAGGTCAGAGTATTTTGCTGTTGTTGTTGTTGTTGTTGTTGTTAAACTCTAGATCAATACTAATCAATCAGATTGGCAATCAGATACATTCCAGTTGTGACCACCCCAACACCCTTTTATTTTAGACAAACAGGTGTAATTTGGGAAAGACTGGATGCTATTTCTAGTAGATCAAGTGACCCCATAGATGCTCCCTCTTGTCCTGTTGTAGTTAGCGGAGACACTATGCAATTGATGAGTAAAATAACCAGTTTACATGGCTGGATTCTTTTTATGGACTCAATTTAAATAAGTATGGCACCTGTGGGGTTACTACCTTCAGGTAACTCAACATAGTTAGAGCCCTCCACTGACTGTCACATAGTTATACACCATTTCTTTTCCCCTCATTTATGGCCATGATATAGTTCACTAATCAACTGTATATTTTCTTTGTATGTGTGTGTGTTTTTTTCTGGGTGGGCAGTAGTGATGTGTAAGGTGGTATAGGTATTCTTCTGACAGAGAAGTGGGTGGATAAGGTGATTGCGGTAATAAGGGTGTGTGCTAGGATTATTAAGCTAAGAATAATCTTGTTTAATGTAACAATGTCATGACAGATGTTCAGAAGGACAGTTTCTGTGAATCCCTTCTGTGTACTATCATCGATGATGAAAGACAATGTTATCATCATGGCTGGGGACTTCAGTGGGTGGGGCTGGGAAAAAACTTTGGATTTCATGACGTGCATGGAGGTTACAACGTTGGTTCTAGAAATGAAGAGGGAACTTGGCTGCTGGTGTTTTGTGATGCAAAAGATCTACTGGTTTGCAATAGCAACTTCAGGAAATCAGCCAGCCATTTTGACCACTTATCACTCTGGCAGGCACACTGGCCAGATTGATTCCATTCTCACCAGAAACAGGATCAGATGGATCCTTGTAAATGCAAAGTCCTTCCCCGATGAAGAATGTACAACTCAGTATAGGTTAGTGACTTCAGGCTTAGGGTTAGAAGGACCCACAGACACAATCAGGTATAGAAAAGGAGGAGGTTATGGAGGCTTAAGGATCTTTGAAATGGGCTGAAATTTAGAGACATTCTTAATGAAGTATTTGATAACGAGGAGGAAGAGACAGAGACATAATGACATTAAAGGACAACTGGAAGTTCTTAGAGGACAATCTACCAAGGGTGACAGACCAAATCTGTGGTTGGAGTGAAACTTTTGCCAGAACAAAGGTGACATGGTGGTGGAACATTGAGGTTGATGGGGCCATAAAAGAGAACAGGTTTGAGGGTGGGGAGAAGTGGGGGTAGCCAAGAACCATATCAGGTAGCTAAAAGGGAAGCTTGGTATTCGGTTTAACTAGCTCGGGTAGAAACAGAAAGGTAGTTGTTGCCAATGTCTTACAGTGTGAAGATCAGAGACTTGAGGGTGTTCCAGATTGCTAGACAGTGTGTCAGAAAGAATTGAGATGTTGTGGGAGAGAAATGTGTGTGGATGGATTATGATGTGTTTGCACTTAGTGATTGGTGCAGGAGTGGCTGTGTGGTAAGTAGCTTGCTTACCAACCACATGGTTCCAGGTTCAGTCCCACTGCGTGGCACCTTGGGCAAGTGTCTTCTACTATAGCCTCGGGCCGACCAAAGCCTTGTGAGTGGATTTGGTAGACGGAAACTGAAAGAAGCCCTTCATATATATGTATATATATATGTGTGTGTGTGTGTGTGTGTGTGTGT
>NC_068981.1:2821105-2822449 GCF_001194135.2 Octopus bimaculoides | reverse complement strand
ATCGCTTGACAACCGATGCTTGTGTGTTTATGTCCCTGTAACTTAGCAGTTCGGCAAAAGAGAATGATAGAATAAGTACTAGGCTTACAAAGAATAAGTCCTGAGGTCGATTTGCTCGACTAAAGGCGGTGCTCCAGCATGGCCGCAGTCAAATGACTGAAACAAGTTAGAGTGATTCTGAAAAGAAAGAGGTGTGGAAGAGCTACTATGAATCACTAAGGTGGTGGTGGTGGTGGCGGTGGTGGTAGTAGTATTTGTCGTTGTCAAAGAATTAATTAGTCAAGTGTGAATTTCAGCAAAGGCCTGCGCGTGTGTGCACATGCCTGCTTGCCCCTGAATGTGCATGTCAGTGAGTATGAGGTATATGGCACAGTAGTGTTTGTCAGTGAGCCTGGAGTATATGATACATCCAACCACAATAGCTTCTTCAGTGAAGCATGTTCTCTCTGAGAATTTTTTTTAAGAGGGAAAAAAAAAGCAAAAAAAAACAAAAAAAAACAGCAGATAAAAGAAGTTATCAGCTCTGCCAACCTGGTGCCAACCTAAACATAGTTGCACACGTCAATAAAACTGTTTGTTTGCTTTTTTCTTTTGAGAAGACACTTTTCAGCTGATGTTGTTTCAAGTGAATGAAACAGTTTTTGTTAATGAAGAGATGAAGTTACTACAAAATCCAGAAGAGTTTCTACGTGTCACTCAGTTTGGTTTTGAATAATGAGTGAAAAAGTATCAAGTTTTCAACAAAGGGCCTTCGATGGAATAGTTAGGTTTAGAACTCTTTATGTAGAGGGTTGAAAGTAGTATAAGGAAGTTGATGCAAGAAAAACAAATGAATAAAACAAAACAAACAGTAAAACATTACATGAAGGGAATTACCACCTGCTTGCAAACATGATCCCTCAAATATATATACTGCTTAACTTCAATTGGTGTCACAGCAATACTCTTGTAAAGCATAAGGGGTTTTTTCTGCTGTATCCTCTGTGTATGTGTGTGTGTGTATATATATATATATATATATATATATATATATACACATACACATGTGTGCGTGTATGCACATATATATATTCACATACACGCCAGTGTGCATGTATGTACATATATATATATATATATATATATATATACACAGGCACGTGTGCAAGTGTGTATGCACATATATATATCTGTGTACTGATGCCCATTTTTTTCTGTCAAGGGGTTTATGTGCCCCGATATTAGACTATTTTCTATAATCAAAATACGGTGAAAGCTTTTAATTATATTTACAATATATATATATATACACACACACACACACACATATATATATATATATATATATATATATATATATATATA
>NC_068981.1:2815880-2820810 GCF_001194135.2 Octopus bimaculoides | reverse complement strand
TATATATATATATATATATATATATATATATATATATATATATATATATATATGCATCCATCCATCTATATATATATATGTGTGTGTGTGTATCAAAGATTGAAGTCTATAGAAATCTGATATCACCGTTAGTACATATGTTAATCATGTCTATTTCAGAACTCATTTACCAACATGGCTTCTTACCCACACCTACTTCACACCTCGCCACACACTCACACACACACACACCCACACCTATATTTAGATTATTCCAACAACATTACTTCATAACTTGAGAATGTCTTAATACCAATATTAATCCATTCCATAAAGATATGTGGTATTTTATGTTCTGTACAGGCTTCCATATTGTTGCTGTTGTAGTTAAGGCCCAGGTCACCTCTGATCAAGCTGACCTCCTAAGCAATGATGTTCTTGTCATGACCATCCCAGCTTATTTCCAGACAATGTATATATTCAAGACAACAATATCTGATGTGTTCTTTTTTTTTCTCAAAGATCAAGTGCAGCAAGAGGGATTGGGTTACTATTTCTACCATTTTGAGTGACTATGTATGGAAAAGCTGCTTTGTTGAGGTCAATCCCATGATGTTGCTGTTCTTGTTCTACCTTTCTCTGGTTCACAATCATCATCATCATCATTTAATGTTCACTTTTCCATGCTTGTGGAATGTGTTGAGCCAAACCTTTTGCAGCTGGATGCCTTTCCTGCCACCAACCTTCACCTATTTCCAAGCAAGGTCATATTTCCTTCTGGTTAGACATACCTTACATGGAAGACTGGAAATGAAACATACCACTTACATGACAGTAATGCTCATTTACAACCATCACATGGGTGTACACACACACACACACACACACACACACACACCAACATCATCATCATTTAATGTCTGTTTTCCATACTGGTATGGGTTGGGTGGTTTGACAGGAACTGATAAGGCCAGGGGCTGCACCAGCTTCCATTGTCCACTTTACAGAGTGTGCTGGATGCCTTTTGCGTGGCACCAGCACTTTTTATGTGGCACTGGCATGGGTGTTCTTAATGTGGGAACAGCATGGGTGTTTTTAATGTGGGAACAGCATGGGTCTTTTACATGTCACCAGCACATGTACACACACACACACACACACACACACACACACACACACACACACACACACACACACACACACACACACACACACACACACACACAGAGCACCTAGTACACTCTGTAGAGTGGTTGGCATTAGGAAGGGCATCTAGCCATAGAAACCAGTCCAAAACAGACTGGAGCCTGGTGCACTCCAGTCAAACTGTCTAATCCATGCCAGCATAGAAAACGGACATTACATGATGATGATGATTAAATATTCACATTATAACATAGTACCAGCATCACATGGCTCATGAGGTAATGTGGCCCAGTTTTGTGATAAATAAAGATCTGAAGTAGTGTAGAGAAGACCTGGTTAAGAGAATGTGTTGGAACCCTCCCTCCCACCACCAACAAGACAGCAAAGGAAACCTACACACAAGGAAACAAAATTTGGTTTCAAAACCAGAAAATTCAAACAGCAAACAGCTTCAATCTTTCAAAATAACAACTTCAAAATGGTGAAAAAAAAAAAAAAACCCACCATAAAATTCAAGATAAACAACACCTACCAGAAAATATAAAGAATATTGTAAAATCAAATAATATATTTATAAAAAAAAATAACACTAATAATATTAAAAAAAAAAAAGACAAAAACTAATGATAATAATAGATGAAAGTCTATAAATAATGAGGCTAGAAACATAACTTGTAGTTTTAATGTTGAAGAAAAAGTTGTAATTCACAGCAACGAGACTCTTAATTCCAACGAAAACAGGATTGGTAAAAACAGCAAAATTTATAATTTTCCAGATTAACAGTCTGAAACAAAAGTACTTGAGTAACAAATTGGTTTAGAATCCCTGGTAAACGAAAATATATGTTTATCCAATATAACATTAGAGATGACTACCTTTTCATAACTAAACGTCTACTATTAAAATAATTCACGAAATGCTGCTCCATCATCTTAGATAATGATGTACAAAGCATTCTAGGAAATCAGTTTTTTTTTTTCTTTAATAAGTAACATGTAAATTATAATACAGTGCCAAAAGTTTAAGATGCGAGTATGGAAGATATGTCTTCTGTAGAAATTACAAATTTATTAGGTATATGCAATTTCAAATTTAATACATATATTTAATCCACAATAAAATCCATTGTGTTAATGGTAGGTTTTATAAAAATGATGCCTTATTAATCTTCAAAAGCATCAACAGAGCTATAAGATCAATTCAGGAAAAAAACCTAATTGAGTTATTCAAAGAATTGAAACTGAAAATAGTTGAATTTTACCTTAATGAATTGAAACCCTGCAGTGTCAAATGATCGAATAATCTCTCTTTTAGTATGTCATCATCATCATTGTCATTTAACGTCTGCTTTCCATGCTGGCATGGGTTGGATGGTTTGATTGAGAACAGGTAAGCCAGGAGGCTGCACTAGGCTCCAGTCTGATTTGGCAAGGTTTCTACAGCTGGATACCCTTTCTAATACCAACCAGTTTGAGAGTGTGGTGGTTGCTTTTTATGTACCACAGGCACAGGTGCCTGTCAGGTGGCACTGGCATTGGTCACACTCGAATGGTGCTTTTTATGTGCTACTGGCTCAGGTGCCAGTCAGGTGGCACTGGCATCTGATGTATAATATATATATATATATATATATATATATGTATATATATATATGATTATCATCAATATATACAAACCTGTTTCCAGTTCAAATATTCTTGAGGCATATTCCAAGAAATCTTTAAGAAAGCCATTGACTGTATTTTGTGATGGAGTAAATTTCTCACTCTAAAGAAATAGGTGTAGATACTCTGGGTCAGTTGATGCTGAAGAGATGACCACTCTGAAATGCAAGTATCCACCAGTCTGGTTAGCAAATGTTGTGAGTTGACCTGGTGTTTTTATACTTCTGTCCATAGTGAGAAATTTTTCCTGTGACAAAATACAGTGAATGGATTTCTTATGGATTCAAATATCCCTCCAGCTTATTTGAGCTGGTAATAAACTTGTGTTTATACACATCACCGCTTAGCGATGTCAACCCATATATATATATATATATATATCTTCTCTTTCTCGTTATTGTTTAACATCCATTTTCCATGCTGGCATGGGTCGGACAGTTTGACTGAGGTCTGGAGAGCCAGTAGCTGCAGCAGGCTCCAATCTGATCTGACAATGTTTCTACAGCTGGATATGTAAAACTGCCAAACCTTTTAAGTTTTAAATAATATAATAATCAATTATTAATCAACTATTTTCATAATACTTAAGGTAAATAAAAATCAATTTTTACACTAAAAGATAATAGGGTATCTAATCACCAACCACTCCAGGAGTGTAGTGGGTGTTTTTTACTTTCCACTGGCACGGGAGCCAGTCAGGTGACACTGGCATCGGCCACACTTTGATGGTGCTTTTTACGTGCTACCGGTACAGGAGCCAGTTGGGGCTGGCATCTTCCATGTTCAGATGGCGCTTTTTACATGCCACCAGCATGGGAAGCCAGTCAGGCAACACTGGCCATGACCCACACATGAATGGTGCTTATTGCGTGCCACTAGCACAGGAGCCAGTCAGGCAGCACTGGTATCAGCTACAACTCTCAATAGGTCTCCTCAAACACGGCATGTCGCCCAACGATTCAAGGGTACTTTTTAAGTGGGCTGGTTATGTAACACTGGTGCAGGCCACGACTGTGATCTCGCTTTACTTGCCGGGTCTTCTCAATCACAGCAGATCTCCACAGGTCTCAGTCTTTCATCATTGCCTTTTTTTTTTTTTAAACATACATATAAACCTTAATGGCAGCCACTACATAATAGTTAAACTGAGTAGAAATAGCAGCTAAGATCTTCCTCCAATCATACCCTATTATCTTATGTAAGTATAAATATAAACCAACATGGGAGACAGTCAAATTTGTTGCTATTTCTACTGTTATAAGTATAAGCAAATGAGCTAACCGGAAAATAGTAGCTAAGCCTATTAGAAATAGCAGCCAAATCTCTTGCATATCTTTGATGGGTTGGACAAAAATGAAGTATGGTTTTAGTCTGTGGCTTTGAATTGAACAGGTGATGATGGAAAGCTTTTTACTGTTAATTCTGGCTTCAGTGAAAATGGAAATTGTCTGGTGTGAGTGAATTAGTTTGAGATGAATGCCAAAGTCAGGACGTTACTACATGGTATTGGTTTGATAATTTTGATAATTGTAAATGAGTATCACTCTTTGGAAACATGTCAGGTCATGGGGGAAATGTTACCTGACTTGGGAACAGGTGAGAATTGGCGACAAGTAGGGCACTTTTAAAAATCTGCCTCAATATACTCCATCCGGCCCATGCAAGCATCATGGAGAAGTAGCTACACACACACAGACATGCTATGTTCAACATATAAGGTATTCAGGGTGGCGAGCTGGCAGAATCGTTAGTTTGCCGGGCGAAATGCTTAGCGGGATTTCGTCTGCTGCTGCCACGTTCTGAGTTCAAATTCTGCCAAGGTCAATTTTTGCTTTTCATCCTTTCGGGGTTGATTAAATAAGTACCAGTTCCATACTGGGGTCGATGTAATCAACTTAATCCCTTTGTCTTTGTTTGTCCCCTTTATGTTTAGATCCCCACCCCACTGTGGGCAATAAATAAATAAATAAATATATAAAGGATTCAACAGGAAGTATGCTTTTGAAATACCTGGAAATCTGGGAACTGGCTAACAAGAAAGGGAGAAAGAACATGGAGTATGCCTGTGCATATAGTCTCACACACTCTCTCCCTCTCTTTCTCTCTCTCTCTCTCTCTCTCTCTCTCTCTCTCTCTCTCT
>NC_068981.1:2811162-2815705 GCF_001194135.2 Octopus bimaculoides | reverse complement strand
CCCCCCCCAAATGTTTTCATTACATATAATTGAGATTTTTATAAGAAGCATCTGATGTCATTGAAATAAGATAAAGTAACTCGGTTCTGCCGGATGTTAATCAATATTTTCAGAATGTAAATTCTTTAACGAGCCAAATTGTATCTAATTAGCTGTATTCAGGCAACTAATTCAAGGCAACATTCCCATCGTGCTGCTTTTCATTCAACTTTTGATTGCTCTTCTCAAACACAAAGATATCTAAAAATTGATTTACTTTCAAATGGAGGTTAAACCTACAAACAAGCTCTTCTTGGAATACATTCTTCCTGCAACAACTTGTTCCAACAGTTACAAACCTCCTCTCCACCGCCACCTCATGCAATCCACCAGCAAATCTTTTTTTTCTTTTCTTTTTTTGTCTTGTAATACTCTACTTTGACTATTTAGCATTTAAACCGGTCACACCTGGCCAAAATATCCTACTTGTATTCTGGTCAAACTAGTCAGATCTGGCCTTTCACACCTACCTTACAATATCATTCTAAAAAATAAACAATCACATCATCGGAATCTCAAAGCTCTGCGATAATGCATGATTAATTCAAAATAATGCGAATAAATGCAAATTACATTGGATAACAGTAATCTGAATGCTAAAAGGTGAACCCTTCTTTCAACTTTGGGCGGTGGGGGAGGGGAAACCGTTTTCTTCAGGGTTTTTTTTTTTTGTAGTTTCAGCTCAGAGCTGTGGCTATATTTGTTTATTTATATTTTATTTCAGTTTTAGAAATGCTGGAATGAGTCGGACTAGTATTATGGATTAAAAGAATCCCTGTGATATGGTTGTGTGTACAGTAATCCCTCGACTATCACGGGTGTCGTATTCCGAAGCCCCTCCGCAATAGGTGACAATCTGTGAAGCAGAAACAGTACCGGACTGTATATTTATTATTATTACTTTTATAATTTGTATCTATTTATTTTAATATAAATGCAAAACAACACCACAGAGGAATCGACGTAAGCTTAAATAATAAACCGGTATGGGTGAACTGCGATAAGTGAGCCATGATAAGTGAACCGCGTATAGTGAGGGTTTACTGTATCTGTCTGTCTTTGTGTGTGTGTGTGTGTGCACGTGCATGCCTGTGTGTGAGTGCACATCTGTATGTGCATGTCTGAGTGTGTGTGCATCTGTGCATGCCGAGACAGACGTGCGTTTCCGTATGTGTCTGTCTGCTGTCATTCTGTGCATATCTGTCTGTCTGTGATTTAGTCAGGACATTAACCTCACTTCCAATATAAGCCGTTACGAAAGGTCTGTCTGTCTGTCAATCACTTACTTTCTGTTGTTGTTGTAAAGTTATCATCATTTCATGATTACATGCATCTCAATTTAGTTCGTTGCTCAGCAGCTCTTCACCCTCCTCCACTATTACCCACCTCCTCACTCTACTGTATATCTATCCATTATACATATATGTATATATTTATATATATGTTTGTATCCTATATATATATATATATATATATATATATATATAAAAATATAAAATTGTGTGTACATGTGTGTGTGTGTGTGTGTATATATATATATATATACATATATGCTGTATCTGTGTACATGTGCGTTTGTGTGTGGGTGTGTTGGGAACTTCCATTTGAAGTGCCAGATATATTGTCTGCAGGTGCCTGCCGCCAGTCTAAAGCCAGAAAACTCTCTGGTCAGAAGAACAGGAAAAAAAGACAGACAGAAAGTGAAAGTAGGTTTTTTTTTTGTTTTGTTGTTTTTCAGTTTCTTTTTCTGAATTTGGGATGTTAATATTCTTTGTCTCCTTTCAAACTATTTTCTGTTTGAAACAATAACAACTAATCAATATACTACCTTTAATCAATATATTATCTTTTTTTCTTTCTTTCTGTTGTTGTTGTTGTTGTTGTTGGCTTTTTCTTCTTTCTTTTCTTCCTTCTTCTTCTTGCCCCCATCCCCCCTCTTTATTTTATTGATGGACATCTATCACTGCAGACAATCATTGTGGTATTGCTGCTAACCCTGTATTGTCTAAACTCCTGAGATGTTAAAGAAAAACTGCTACTAAATTTAGTCTTTGGACTCTATCTTGGTGTTGTTTATTGATGCTGTTTTCACTGCAGGCGATGCCGTCAATTGTAACAAAGTTTCATTTGTGAAATCAGTGTTAAAAATATTTCTCGCTTCTTACTGCATGTTTCCTCTCTCGTGTGTTGTATTGTTTTGATATCCAGCATGTGCATGTCACGTGGTCTTGAATGCCTTGAACTGTTCTACATCTCAACCATCATTCCATCGCACTACTCCACACCTCAACCATCATTCATCGCACTACTCCACACTCCCAAAAGCATTCCATTCCGTGCATCAGTCATTATTCCATTGTATCACTCCACACTTCAACCTTCATTCCATTGTTCCATTCCTCACCTCAACCATCATTCCACACCTCAGCAATTATTCCATTCAAACAAATATATTCAACCAACAAAAAATTAAATGCCATTGTTTTTCTTTGTTCCGTGAAGTGTTTTCCTTGCTTGAATACTTCAATTTCCAGTTTTGGTTTCTCTGAAAATTTTAGTGATGTTATTTTCATATGACTAAAATATTTTGCTTTTAACCCTTTCATTACCAACTTGGCTGAAACCAGCTCTGTAGTATAAATGTCTCATTTTCATAGGTTTTGAATTAAAATCTTCCACCAAACCTTAGTCACAATTTATGTTCCTAACACTAGCTGAATGAGAACTAAGTTATTTTACTAAATTCTTTGTTATATTTAAAATTAATTGAAAGAAACACAGAGCATCTCAAAATAAATACAGTAATGAAAGGGTTAACCTTTTTTTTCCCCACCAAGGCAAGTGGTAGATATGTCTATATAATGTATGTGTGTACTCCCTTCTCCCCCACTCCAATATTAACAAATATTCCTAGCTACCATCAGATTGTTGAGCTATAAACAGATAACTTGATTGCTAAATGCCTGCCTCCACCATGGGCTATAAAAGCAACAACTTCATTTCCCAAGGTAATGCTCTCTTTACCTGAGAGACAGGTACATTACCAGCCATTTACCTCCTATTTCCAGAAAATTCCCCCACCTCTGTCGGAGGTAACCTGATGTCCATCTGCTTGAGATTGTGCTATACCCTTCTGCCTGGTAAACTGTGGCAGCCTCAGTGAAGGTAACCCACATTGAAAGCAGAAATCTTGATAGAACTGTAATGTAGAAAGGTACTAAGGACCTCACAAAGTGCCAAAAGATGGGTACTTGTAAAGATATGTCCCTGTAACTTAGCAGTCTGGCCTAAGAAACTGATAAAATAAGTATTGGGCTTTAAAAACAATAAGTACTGGGGTTGATTTGTTTGACTAAAATTATTCAAGGCAGTGATCCAGCATGGCTACGGTCTAATGACAAAGCAGTAAAATGTAAAAAGGTACCGTAATATCACAACCTAAAAGTATTTGGTGTGGAATGTTTGCCACACAATTGAGTGATAGAGAGGACCTTCCTGTCATGTGATCCAGTAGTCCCACTATAATATAACCTGCTGCATTCACCCAGGTATTGAACCCTTAAGAACATCATTATCGACTCTGGGTGTCGAACCCTTACATATATCTCGTTACAAAACCTTGGTATGAAACTGTTGCGTACATCATCACATCTGACAGAATAAAAAATGCAATGATGTAAATTACACAAGACATTTTAGCTTCTTCAAGAATTTCCATTTTTTTTAATTACTTAAAATATATATATAGGCGCAGGAGGGGCTGTGTGGTAAGTAGCTTGCTTACCAACCACATGGTTCTGGGTTCAGTCCCACTGTATGGTACATTGGGCAAGTGTCTTCTACTATAGCCTTAGGCTGACCCAAGCCTTGTATCATCGTCATTTAATGTCCGCTTTCCATGCTGGCATGGGTTGGACAATCAAAATGCAAACTAAAAAACAACCCTTGTTCACTTGATTTTCCTTCTATTCTGTGGCCCTTCTCCTCACTGGCACCTCACTCTTTTTCTACATTATCACATATTCTCATTTTATATCTGTTTTCCCAACTGGTGGAAGTCGGTTGTATTAACTAATGAAAAAACCAAAACTGGTTCACAATGGCCCCATTTCTTAACATGGTACCATAAAATGTGTGAAGATACGGCATAGAGGGGTGAGGGGGTCATCCTTCCACTTTCTAGCCGAGAACTCTTCCCTTGCTTGTCAACAGCACCAACGACACTACTACAGCTGTTCATCCCAAGAACAAGGGGTTTGGTAATCTGGGACAGTCTGTCTGTCCCCTCTATTTGGTAATCTGGGACAGTCTGTCTGTCTGTCCCCTCTGTTTGGTAATCTGGGACAGTCTGTCTGTCCGTCCCCTCTGTTTGGTAATCTGGGACAGTCTGTCCGTCCGTCCCCTCTGTTTGGTAATCTGGGACAGTCTGTCCGTCCGTCCCCTCTGTTTGGTAATCTGGGACAGTCTGTCCGTCCGTCCCCTCTGTTTGGTAATCTGGGACAGT
>NC_068981.1:2804880-2809412 GCF_001194135.2 Octopus bimaculoides | reverse complement strand
GTATGTATATATGTATATATATGTGTATGTATATATGTATATATGTGTATGTATATATGTATATATATGTGTGTGTATGTATATATATGTGTGTATATATATATATATATATATACACATACATGTATGTATATATGTGTGCATATGTATATATGTATATGTGTGTATATATATGTATGTATGTATATATGTGTGTATATGTATATATGTATGTATGTATGTATATGTATATATGTATGTATGTATATATATGTTTGTATATGTATGTATGTATATATGTATGTATGTATATATATGTTTGTATATGTATGTATATATATGTTTGTATATGTATGTATGGATGTATGTGTATGTATGTATGTATATATATGTATACACACACACTAGCAAATTACATGTGTGTATATATATGTCAGTGTCTCTAACCAATTGCCAATTATGGGCCCCCTAGGGAATTGTTTAATTAATGATGAGAGATAAAATGAAATTCAGGAATAAACAGTCTGAAAATTTTTTATTCTCAGCTTTGTTCACACAAAACCAAAGCATTTGAACTTCTCCAAGACTCCTTCTCTTCCAAATTATATTCTATGAATTTAATTCCCAACCATAGAATATTCTGTTTTACAAGAATTCAGATTTGCTCCTTATGAGAGTCCCCTAAAAATGAGCAATAGATGATGCTCTCCCTTCTTTGACTAAGCTACAAATATCCCTGACCTGCTCTTAGGGGTCCTAGGGCATCCAGCTGTAGAAACCATGCCAAAACTGACAATTGGAGCTCAGTGCAGTTGTCAGACTTGTTAGTTCTTGTCCAACTGTCCAACCCATACTAAATGGACATTAAATGATGAGGATCTGAGGAAACTACAGATACTCCATGTTGGCAATTGATGACTGGAAACAGTTTGAAATTATAAGAATAACTTGGGTTTCTCCCTGCGGTTGTCTCAGATATGACTGAGAAGATTTATGTCTATAATCTTCAAGATCTTTGTTACTCACTCAATAAAATTCTAAGATAATAAGCTTCTGTATAATTGCAGACAACTCCCCTTTAACCCTTTAGCATTTAAACTGGTCCTATCCAGCACTTGTTTATCTTCAAACTGGCCCGATCTGGTTTCTCATACTTAACCCCTTTGTTGGTGTAAAAATAAACACTTGCATCACCAAAATCTTCATGCTATGAGATAATGCATGATTTCATCATCATCATCGCTTAACGTCCGCTTTCCATGCTAGCATGGGTTGGACTGGTGAACCAGGTAGCTACACCAGGCTCCAATCTGATTTGGCAGAGTTTCTACAGCTGGATGCCCTTCCTAACGCCAACCACTCCGAGAGTGTAGTGGGTGCTTTTACGTGCCACCCGGACGAGGGCCAGTCACACGGTACTGGCAACGGCCGCGCTCGAAAAGGTGTCCTTTTACGTGCCAGAATAATCTGAATGCTGAAGGGTTAAAATCCTACACTGCTGTCTTAGGAAAAAAACCCAAAAACATTGAATAATGAAGATAAATAAATGATGGGGTGGCCACAGTTGAAATATATTTCATTGTTGGCCGTTTTAATCAGGGCTGCCCTGAAACTAAATGGCAGTCAGTAATTAAGTCAACTCTTAATTGAAAAATTACGTCCTTCACCATGACTTCCTTTTTATTAAACTATATTTAACCCTTTTCCATGTTTCTGTTGAAGCACACCCTATTTATTTCAATTAATTTCATCATAAAGACTATAATAAATTAACTCGTTTATTAAGCTGTTGTTTGGGACACAAATTAACATGAAATTTTGATGGAAGTTTTTAATTTCGACCACTTTAAAATAGGAAATCTGTAGAACTAGAAGTGGACCCAGGTAGGTTGAGTTGAAAGGGTTAATGTCGTTTTCTCATTTTGACCTTTCTTTTACGTTTGTTTTTTTTTTCTTTCTCCCTCTCGTTTCAAACAGCGTCACACAATCTCTGGTCTTTCACCAAACAGCACAAAAATCCAAGATTCACCTCCTTCATATTCAGAAGCCATGCGGCTGCAACATTCTTCGCCATTAGCTGGTTCCCACGGAGCAACGTTACCAATGACGTGGCGTCACTCTTCACTCCAGCAGCTGCCTCCTACCCCACCAAGGGGCCCTCATAAACGTAGCTTATCAGCCTGTGGCAATTTACTTGATATAGATCTACCCAATCTCTCTCTTAGCCCAAATCTCTCATTGCCGTCGTCCAATACAATTCCTAAAACATTTTATGGACATCCTAATAAACCTATTTCGACTCCTTCTGGAAGAGTCTATCGCAATTGGAACCCACCCATGCTAGGGACTTTACCAGATGACTTTCTCCGCTTGAACTTACCGATTAGACTCCAAAGAAACAGCACACCTCCACCCCCTCCACCACCACTTTCACACAAACATTCATCTCCCACAAGAAGTCTCGATGCTAATTTGAATTCAACTCCACAAAGAAAAAGTTACAGACCATCAAAGACAATGGTAAGTGGATTGGTTCTTTTGTAACATATTTGGAAACTAATTAAGATACGAGTGTTAATTGCTGGATTTAAGAGTAGATGTCACCACTGGATGTTTATGGTGGATGTTGGTTTCAACTCACAAGCTTAGACCAAATCTTTTTCCAGGCAATAACAATTCTGGAATTTATATATTTCGTTTTTGTATTTGGTATGCAAGATTATTGATTATTGAACTTGTTTGTTGAAATGGATTTTATTGTATCTTGGGAGTGTCATTGTGCCAATAACAAACACCTGCACAGGTTCTGTTTCACTTCTTTATCTTATATTTGTCAATGGGTTAATTACTTAACCAATGAACCAATTGATTGTTTGCACCTCTTCAGTACTACTTCCCCTCTAATAGTTGAGGGGATTTGCCTTACAAAACACTTGATGACTCTGTCAATGCAGGTTCCACATAAAAAGCACCAACATTTTATACAGGCCTGCCAAAGTTAGCAACCAAAACATATATTATATTAAATCCTAAAAATAATTGCTAGTAACTCTGCTTACCAGTCCATGCCACCACTTTACTTCACATCAGAATTTTTTTGGTAAGCAAATATCTCATGAATATTTAATGTGCCACATAAAAAGTGCTGGTGCCACATAAGAAGCACTGGTGCTGGTGCCTTGTAAAAAGCACCCAGTACTCTCTGTAAAGCGGTTGGCAATTAGGGTGGGTGTCCAGCTGTAGAAAGCAGACAAAGCACAATCCTCTGGCTTGCCAGCAGAGAAGGAAGATGCTAAATGATAATGAGAGTTAATTAGTTAAGTTTATCAATGTCCCTTCATTGTCATTCACACTTACATCAATGATATGTCTCTGCTATTCCGAGTCTGCTTCAAACAGACCTGCAATAGGGTGAAATAGAACTTTCCATTATTGGCACAATGGATCTGCCACGACACAGCAACATTTATTCTTTTCTACTCTAGGCACAAGGCCTGAAATTTTGGGGGAGGGGGCCAGTCGATTAGATCGACCTCAGTACACAACTGGTACTTAATTTATTGACCCTGAAAGGATGAAAGGCAAAGTCGACCTCGGCAAAATTTGAACTCAGAATGTAAAGACAGACAAAAGCGCTAAGCATTTCGCCCAGCGTGCTAATGTTTCTGCCAGCTCACCATCTTTACAGCAACATGTATTTGTGATCATGTGATTGACCAGACTATCAGATGTTGTCACACATCGCTGGTCACAATGCGTTTTACTTTGCTTTAGCTTTTGAATGATGCCAGTCTGCTGGTTAGGTGAGCCGTCCCACATTCCCCCTAATTGGAAGATTGGTCTGTCCAAGGGTGACCCATGTACAGCTTAGTGGACTGGAGCAGCGTGAAATGAAGTGTTTCACTCAAGAACACAACATACCACTCGGTCCAGGAATCGAAACCACAATCTAGTGATTGTGAGTACAACACCCTTAACCACTAGGCCATGTGCCTCCACATATTTATGTAATTACTGATGATGATAAAACAACAAAAATTTGTACTCACTGTTTACATTTTTCTTTCTTTTCTTAATTTTTAGATTATTTCAACTCATGAATTTAGCAAAAGTATGTTGGAGCAGAAACTGAAGGAAAATGAACGGAGACGGCGTTCAACTAGTCAGGATATTGACCCCGAACTTACTCAGTACTTGGCCGATGAACACTTAGCTATTGTGATACAGAACAGTGAATTTCTTCAAGAGTTGCGAGGAAACGAAGATTTTATGAAAACTCTTGAGAAAGGTATTGTTAAAAATTGCTAAATATTTGTGACTCCTTCAAGTTCCTGTCTTGAGACACATGAAGCTCGCACAAGAAGGAAGTTGTAAGTTGCAGGAGTAATTTGGTGTTAGATTTTTGAAAGCAGGTTCAACCACATAGTTTCAGGTTCAATCCCATAGCAGGTTCAACCACATAGTTTCAGGTTCAATCCCATAGCAGGTTCAACCACATAGTTTCAGGTTCAATCCCATAGCAGGTTCAACCACATAGTTTCAGGTTCAATCCC
>NC_068981.1:2797073-2803917 GCF_001194135.2 Octopus bimaculoides | reverse complement strand
CAACCACATAGTTTCAGGTTCAATCCCATAGCAGGTTCAACCACATAGTTTCAGGTTCAATCCCATAGCAGGTTCAACCACATAGTTTCAGGTTCAATCCCATAGCAGGTTCAACCACATAGTTTCAGGTTCAATCCCATTGAGCAGCACCTCTGGCAAGCATTTCTTCGGGCTGACTGATGCCTTCAAAGGGATTTGAGAGACAGAAACTCTGTCAAAGCCCATTGTATGTGTGTGTGTTCCCCCACTACTTGGCAACCAGTGTTGGTTTGTTTCTGTCCCCCATAACTTAGCAGTTTGGCAAAGGAGATGGATAGAATAAGTGTAAAACTTAAAAACAAAAATAGGTAGTAGGGTTGATTTGTTCAACTAACCCTTCAAAGTATGCCCCAGCATGGCCAGGGAACAAGTAAAAGCTAAAAGATACCATTTCTGGTAGTGTAAGAATTTCTCTTTTTTTTTTGTTCTTCTTTGTGTCCAACATCCAAGACACACCTGATGGAGCTGCAGCATTGAGTACCACTAGTGCTGCTGCCTTAACGAGAAGTTCTAGGAACCTCTGTTGGTCAGGGTTAACCCTGAGTCTGTATACACAAGCCTTAACTGAGGTTGTTGACGACTGGCTGTTCCCCATATGTGTAAGTCTCCCCTCCTCACACCACCGGCCTTGTCCAAAAGAAAGGTTGCTGTTTTAGCACCATTTACAGCTTGGTACCAGTGATATCACAGGTGTTGCTTTTGGAAGACAAAGGCTGGAATGGTCACTACAAGGTACCACATTTGCTCTAATATTTCTAACAATCCACTGGATTCTACTTTGGATCATCAAGTTTAAACACAACATCCAAAGAGAAACATCATGGCTGATTTGCTACTCTTTTGATAAAGTTGTACCATTATTTAATTCTTCCTGAAGATATGCTGGGGGATGACTGTTGGTAGGACAGTATTGTTTATTTAGTTGCTTCAAGCAGAGAAGGCCCGTGGCACTAATGTCATCCCTTCCATTACGCTCCAGAACTTGCCCCCTATATTCATTGCTCTCTTTTGTCACATGTCTCATGTCTGAGGCAGAGCAAACGTATTTATAGAATGTCTAAGATGTGTATTAGATGAAGCCTTCAGAGGAGGGCTGCCTGTCAGTGGTTGAAGATAAACCGAAGATCTCCACCAAAGGGGAAAGCTTGTTGTTATTGTTGCATTCTTCCTTGAATAGAAATAATTTTAATTTTCTTTGAATTTTACACAAAATGATCTTTATAAGTTTAGAGATGAGCTTCCTGCTAAAAAAAAGTATCAACATGGTTAGATTTGGTTGGATACTGTACAAATAAATAATTATCTTTTACTTGCTTCAGTCATTAGACTGTGGCCATGCTGGGGCACGGCCTTGGAGAATTTTTAGTCCTTGGACGATGACAGAATTAGAGGGAGCTTGCGCTCATGTCAGTTTGCAGTGACTACCTTTCTGGTCTCCGTGGCTGAAGAGGAGGTAACCTCTCCGAAATGCATGCGTTCCACAGTCTGGTCAATGGGCGCTGTGAAAGACTCGGTTTCTTGGCACCTATTTGTCAACAGCGAGAAGTTTTCTCCATGACAAAATGCAGTGAATGGCTGTCTTACACCTTCAAAGATACCTCAAGCATGTTTAAACTAGTAACAAGTTTGTATCAATATTTTTTATCCCCTTCTGGCCTTGGTGCCAAAATTTGAAATCAATATTTTTTTTATCCCTTTGAAAAGTAAATGGTCTGTGATGTGTCCCCTTTGATTGTAGATCGAATGAATGCAGCTGCTTTTGAACCATCTGCTCTATCTCAGCCGTCACCGACTGGACCAAAAGAAAGTGGTGAGTTCTCTCTATCTACATAGTGTGTGCCATTAAAATAACTACCTCCAGACTTCTTTATAATAGAAACCATTTATTGAGCCAATTTCTGCTGGTGTTCTTTGTGTTAGAAATAACAGCTGAGTCTTTTCCAAATTATGCTCTGTCTTTAAAAGATGGGATGGTCATGACTAGAATATCTTTGTTTACTCATCTCTCGGATCAGGGCTGACCTGGTTTAACAACAACAACAAACGCTGCTGTTAGAATTATTAACTCTTTTCATACGATTCCACCTGAGACCACCTCTGATTTTGTGATACAAACTTCACATTTTGAAGTTAAAACCTGCCATCAAAATTTCATGTTTAATAATGAGTTATTTTATTAAATTATTCATTATTTTTGGAATTAATTATGGTTACAAAAGGGTTAATGAATGATATGAGAGAGAAGAAGAAAAAAAAAGAGAGAAATTTATAATATTTGTTTCTTCTTCTTTGCACAGGCTTTCTTTCTCCATCTTTATAGATTACCATCATCATCATCATCAACTTTTCTATGTTTTTGCATGAATCAAATGGAATTCATTAAAACAGTTATGTACACACACACACACACACATTTAGTGCAGGCATTGTTGTGCGATTGAGAAACTTGCTTCCCAACCTTGTGGTTTGGGATTCAGTGGTACCTTGGGCAAGTGTCTCTTCTCACAGACTTAAAGCCAACTGCAGGTTTCCAAATGGATTTGGAAGATGTAAACCAGAAGTCTGTTGCGTGTGTGTGTGTGTGTGTGTGTGTGTGTGTGTGCGTCTTGACATCACATGGCAGTTGTAAACAAACATCACTGGCCATGGGAGGTGGGGGGAGATATAACGGTCAGTAGCAGGGAGAGTATCTAGCTGTGGAAAAGTTGCTTCAACAAATTCCATCTGACTCAGGAAAGCATGGAAAATGGATGTTAAGATGATGATAGATGGTGTATGTATATGTATATGTATGTGTATATATATATATATATATATATTCACAATTTAGGTTAGTTGAAAGGGAATTTGGCAGCACCACCTCTAGCCAAACAATTATTCTGTGCTGATGAAGGGAAATAACCCGGAAATTGCGATACACAGATATTGTTTTGAGCAGAGTGGGGGTGCTAGATTCCCTTGTTTGAAAATGTAAGGACACAGATCGTGTCGTATAGCCAACTGGAGATGATGTCTCCTGGAGCTAAATTACAGCAACATCCGTCCTAAACCAGGACTGCCATGTTATTTTGGCAAACAATCTTCAATCAGAATATTTGTTTGTAAATTAATGAATGTTTATGGTGTTGGATATTTGTTCTTTTGTTTTTGTTAGGAATTCCATTCTGAAATGAGGTGAGATGAGGCATAGAGTGTAGTGTTGTTAAAGAACACACATTGTGGAGCAGGGAACATGTTTGATTGTCTTGGATTTCTTTGAAAGTTGTATAAAACTGAACACTTTCTTGATTCTCCACTACCAATATGGTGGGATCCGACAGGGCTGAGGACTGCATTGAGCTCTGGTCTATGCTCTGGCATGCTCACTATGGCTGGGTGTCCTTAATGGCAGCCACTTTACAGTGTGTAATGGGTGCATTTTACATGGCACCAGCACGAGTAAAGTGAATGACTTTGATCAAAGACGCAATGTGATGCCTGGTTCAGGAATTGAACTTCTGACCTTCATCTTGAGCCTAACATCCTAACCACTAGGCTTACATGCCTTTACAGAACGTGTTAAAAGTATTATCGTTGTTTTAATGTTCACTTTTCCATGCTTGAATGGGTCAGATAGAATTTGCTGAGGCAGATTTTCTACAGCCAGATGTATTTCTTGGTACCACTCCACTCAGTTTCCAAGCAAAGTAATATTTCCCCATGTCCAAACACATCAACACAGAAGATTGAAAATGAACATCACTTGTTTACACTTATCATGTGACTTCAAGAAAAGACACACACACAACAAGCTTCTTTTAGTTTTGTCTACCAAATTCACTCACAAGGTTTTAATTGAGGACTTAATAGAAAACACTTGCCCAAGGTACCATTGTGATTGAAAAGCATGAATATTGAAGTGGTTTGTTTTCATTCCATTATATGAACCACTATGGAAGGTATTGAACTCATAGTGTTGCTTTTAGCAGTTTTGGATGTTAAACTTCAAAACGGTCAACTGGAATATTCCTAATTTGGTCATATTAATTCTTGTTACAACATAAATAGTTGTCACTTGCAATTTCCATTCATATTTTGTTGTTGTTGTTGACAGATATTGAGGGCTACGGTCATGATAATCAAGAGACCTTGGAAGCTTTCCCGTTTAGTCAACCACTCCCCTCCTCTGTTGACGAGGATGCAGAATTACGAAGCCAATTAAAGCACATGGGACGTGGTCAGTACCTTTTCTCACTTTCAAGATTCTTTTCATATAAACCTTTGTCAGTCAGTCTCGCTTGTTAAAAATCTCTCTCACTTCTCTCCTTGTTTTCTGTTTTATTCTAGCTTCCAGAAAACAGTTTGTAACTCTAGCAAGGAAATTCTTCTCAAGACGGAAAAAGAAATCTTCTCGAGACATGTATCCTTTGAAACAGTTCTCTTTCTTTGATATTATCTTTGTACATTTATGGTGGTTTTTTTTATGTCCATCTTTTAATGCCAATATGGATTCGACAAATGCATTGCAGCATTCTTTTATGGAAGTATGGCAAGAAGTTTGCCTTCAGGTTCGATCCCATTGTGTGGAACCTCAGGCAAGTGTCTTCTAATATAGTTCCTGGGCCAACCAAAGTCTTGTGAAGAGCTGCCCAGACTCCGTATCTGTTTTGGCATGGTGTCTATGGCTGGATGCCCTTCCTTAATGCCAACCACTTTACAGGGTGGACTGGGTGTTTCTATGCAGCACCAATATGGGTGCTTTTTACCTGGTACCAGCACCCATGAGCCTGCAAGGTTAGGAATGCTCGGCTGGAAAAGGATGCAGGGGACAGCCACACTTTTACTTAGCTTGATGTGTGTCTTTTCAAGCACAGCAAACTGCCAGGAGTCTCAGACCCCTGTCATCTCCGCTGTAAGTCTCAATGTCTGTAGATCCTTTCTTATCACTTCATCCTGTGGGTCTACCTTTTTCATGTGTTCTCTCTACAATTTGAGATCAGCAACTCTTAGTGCAGCTGTCTTCATCCATATGCATTGCATGGTTGTACCAGCACATCTTCATCTGATGCCTCATACACCCAGTTTTTCTCTCAAGTCACACTTTGTCATATATGCACACTGACATTACCCATCCAATGGAGCATTTACTGGCTTCATTTCTTTCAAGCCTTCACATATCCTCAGTAGTCACAGCCGATGTCTCACTGCCGTGTAGCATAGCTGTTTGGATGCAGACATCATACAATCTGCCTCTCACTCTGAGGGAGAGGCCCTTCATGGCTAACAGAGGTTGTAGTTCTCTGAATTTTACCTAGTCTATTCTTATTCTAGCAGCTATGCTTTCAGAACAACCTCCCCCACTACTAACTTGGTCAGCTAAGTAATGGAAACTGTCTACTACTTCTAAGGACCCCCACTGACATTCGAGGGAGTTTATTTTCTGTACACTCCTGGTGTTTAATGTTCCTGTACATCTGCCACATGTAAAAGACTACTTTCTTTGTTAGTCTTCCAGTGATACCACTGCACCTCTTATGTGTCCATCGCCTGCACTGGGTACACCATACAGAGTTTCTCCCGACATCTTTTCTACATATTGAGCAGGGCCGTCTCCCTGAAGGGATCTGTGGTTTGTCTGTTTTTCTACTTAAATATTTTAGTGAAGACCAAAGTATTGATATCATATTGGAAATTAATAATTAAAACACTGTGGCATTTTGTTTACTCATTAGAAATATTGTCAGGAAAGGGTTAAATGAATTGAAAACGACATTCAAAAATGGTTTGGTGTTGGGGTTTGTGTGCAAACTTTGCTGCAACAAAATATTCCTTAATGTCAATTTAGCCTTGGAGAAAAAATTGCTCCATCAATGACTAATCTTTTGGAAGACGAAGAGCAACCAGAAGACGACCTCCCTGCAGCTTTTCTCGAAGACAGACCAGTTTTTGAACCATTGGTTGGTCTCATTATGCTTCATAACAATGATTTTTTTTTTGTTTTTTTTGTATTTATATTTTTCTTACATTCATTATTAAATTTTGTCTTTTTCAGCCGGACACACTGCCTATGAACAGAACAAATCAACGCTTCTCACAAGCAATGTCAAACCATACGGTCAACAGACGTTCTGATATTGTCTGAAAACGAGTTCTTTGCATAAAAAATACTCCAGATAAAAAAAAATTTTTTTAAAACAAAATGTACTCTGACTTTTAAAAAAATAAGCCATCTTAGGGCAATTGATAAAAAAACTTTTACATAATAATGTTCTTGATTCATTGAGATTACAATTGACATTCAACTGGGTGTGCAATCACATACATACACACACACACACAAATATCTGCTTTTCTGCCGACATATATTTTTAATATAAAATGCGTGTTTATAAGTTTTAAGAGTACATATGTACATGAGTGCGAGTGAAATCGGTGTGCATTAATGGTCACAATTTTACAACTTCCCTGCAGTAACACACACACACACACACACACATGTGCATTTGTTTATTTGCATTAGATTGCATATATTATATATCTCCATCATAGGACAAGCATATCCTATGCAAATCATATGGTTGTTAACTGAGAAACTGTAAAAAAAGGAAAAAAAAACCTAAATGAATGCAAAGTAAACATTTCTTCACTGTATCGAAGAGGTGGGCATGTTTATTTGATTGCCTCTAATCCTTCCTCTGTTCTTCAGAAGATCATCAATTAGAAATGAAATTTGCTGATTAGGCATTATTTTTATTTTCATATGTAAACAAAAATACTCTTTATTGGTTCATACACTCCCATTTTAAAACAGTTATACATACACACA
>NC_068981.1:2791146-2797040 GCF_001194135.2 Octopus bimaculoides | reverse complement strand
TTTTACAATTTTGTTTTTAAGTGTCTAAAGTAGGAATTTTTTTTTTCCTCAATCGTTAATGAAATACAATCTTATACCTCTAATTTTTTTTAAACTTGGGAAATATTGCGAGAAAAAAAAACAAAAAAAAAAACAGAAACTTTGCAATCATGGATTTATTTTCCATATCTGCCTAAAGAAAGATTCGATAATAAATTGGAAAAAAAAATATACATAAAAAAAAATGTTTGAATCCATCAAGGAAAACATTGCTCTCCTAATTTCGAGTTTGCTTCAACCATTGTGCCTCTCTCTTTCTCTCATCAGCTTTTAATCATCTCTGGTTATTTTATTTCTAATCTGGAAGTTGTAAACATTTGTTTTCACTTCAGCTCCTTTATTCCAGCAGAAATTTATAACAACAATCACTGTATCATGTCAAATTCCCTTCCCTCTTTTTGTTTAGTCCTAAAATGAATAATTAAATCTTGAAATGTTCTTGTTGAAAATATTGTTTTACTATGTAAGTCTTATCAGCTGCCAGTAAGTTTTTAATCCAATCCAGAGTGATGATACAGGTGAGAATAGACTTGCATGAATTATGATCTGTCCCTCCTGCATCAGTGGCCTACACCCTCTTTCAAACTCTAATATTTACCCGTCTGTACTATGCTTATATTACCAAATCTATAAGTTATTATTGTTATACATGGTGGAATTGTCTGTGTCAAGCAAAATGCCTTGCAGAATGTTTTGGCCCTTTCTGTTCTTAGTTCAGATTATGTTGAGGTCAATTTTACTTTTCATCCTTTTACAGCAGGTTAATTTTAATCCCCTAAAATTTGATGCATTGTGAGAAACATTGTGTATGTGTGTGTGTGTGTGTGTATATATATATATATATATATGCATGCACTACCTTTTAAGTCAATATCGGGTTTGTTGTGGTCAGTCTACGACCTTCTCACTGATTCTAAGCAGTTTATATTTTACTGAAGAGATTTTGTCTCATTGGTTTATTCACATACAGCATAGAAGTTGTTTCTTTATCAGTGAAATTCCAAACAGCAAAATGTAATAGAGCTTGTCTAATATAATCAGGTTAATTTTTTTTTTCTCCAACTTAAAATACTGAGGAAAATCACTGTATATAACTAGAATAAAACAGTTTTTAAATTGTTAGTCAACTTCCAATGAAACAAATTGAAAAACTACAAACTTTTTTACTATTAATCCTGGCCAAAATATATTATTTGTGTCCAGTTAAGATTACAAGCCTAATAGTGTTACACATCAAGATAACTAAGTTTTTAGCTCACAAAGTTTTAAAGTACTTCCAAGACTGTCTCGCTGTGCATCCTTTACATGTACCAGTATTCAAGACCAATTTTTGCTGAAGTTACAAACTTTCAGTGGACATTTTTAGAAGGTTCTTTTTCTAATAATTTGTAGAAAAACAGCAACCAGCATATTTACTTCTGAAGCTGCCAGAACATATTAAAAATGAATTGACGTGTTATTTGGAGTCTTGCTGTTCTCTGTGCATCTCGTAAATTATCAGTTTGTCAGACACTAAACATGTAGCAGCAAATTAATTTGTTTGATTTCTATAAACAAGATCCAGTACTCTGGTTAGATTCATTGGTCTGGGGGTAGCTTTGACTGAGAAGATCCCCAAGAATATCAATAAATCATGTGGGTTATAAACACACATTAGCTAAGGTGAGGTGTTCTCTGAGATGAGAGACACCAGCAATCGGCATACTCACTTTCAAATCTGCCAGAACGTATTGAGCCTAAGTAGATAACATTATTATTATTTGTATTCTCAGATCTTTGCATGCACCTCATGAATTATGATTACAAGAGGATCAGTTAATTATAATTTTATTCAACATATCCCCGTCTCAGATTCACACACTTATTGCAGCAGTCTTCCAAAGCCCTGTAAAAGAACATGGCAGGTTGGGCCTCTAACCAGGCCTTTCACGATACCCTTAAAGCCAGGAACTTTTCAGCACTCCCACAACTTAGTTGATTAAGAAAAGAGCTGTGTCCTAGTCTGGCTGCAATCCAATGATTAAAACAAATTAAAAGTTTAATTATGCTGGTTTAAATACTTGCTTTGGAGCTAATTGAAAGAAATCATATACGATAATTTACAGCAATGATAGTTTCTGTTTAGTGAAATGTATTAAATGCAATAATTATCTGGATTTGGATAACTTAGTGAAGAGTATGTCCCATTCCCAACAGAAGCACAATTAGTCTGTGTTTGCTTGCCAAGCTATGCATATATTTGTAATTAAAGTCAGTATTTTCTTAATGGTGAAATATATTTGACACATTGTTTTATTTATTTACAGCCTAAAAAAAAATATGTTTTAATTTGACCTGCAAATGATTATGGTTATTTGCTCAAACTTAGACTGTTTCACTAATCTCCACAATTGCAGTGGGGGGAAGGGGGGTAGATGTGTGTTAACACTTGTGGTATGCAAATTAGTAGCTCGTTATCTGAAGCTACTGTAATCGTTAAGTAAACAAATTAGCTGCTCATTTCTCTGGGATTGATGAAATTGACGTAGGCACCTCTGATGAGAAGCCAACAAGAGTCCAAATAAGAAAAAAATCAATTAAGGTTGTTCATTTATTTTTCAATCTGTTTATAAAGATACTACACTAATCGCGGGTGTTATGTTCCAAAATCCCCTGTGACAGGTGAAAATCTGCAAAGTAGAAACAATATTGCCCTGTACATTTAATATATATATGTATGTGCAGGAGTGGCTGTGTGGTAAGTAGCTTGCTTACCAACCACATATGACTCCTGGTTCAGTCCCACTGGGTGGCACCAGGCAAGTGTCTTCTACTATAGCCTTGGGCCAACTAAAGCCTTCTGAGTGGATTTGGTAGACGGAAACTGAAAGAAGCCCGTTGTATATATATATATATATATATATGTGTGTCACCATTGCTTGACAACCGATGTTGGTGTGTTTACATCCCCGTAACTTAGTGGCTCAGCAAAAGTGACCGATAGAATAAATACTAGGCTTTCAAAGAATAAGTCCTGGGGTCGATTTGTCTGACAAAAGCAGTGTTCCAGCATGGCCACAGTCAAATGACTGAAATGAATAAAAGAATATTTATTTTATTGGCTTTGTGGTAAGTAGCTTGCTTACCAACCACATGGTTCCGGGTTCAGTCCCACTGGGTGGCACCTTTGTAAGTATCTTCTACTATAGCCTTAGGCCGACCAAAGCCTTGAGAGTGGATTTGGTAGACGGAAACTGAAAGAAGCCCGTCGTATATATGTGTGTGTGTGTGTGTCTGTATTTGTCCCCACAACATTGCTTGATAACCAATGCTGGTGTGTTTACGTCCCCGTCACTTAGCGGTTCGGCAAAAGAGACCGATAGAATAAGTCCTGGGGTCGATTTTCTCGACTAAAGGCAGTGCTCCAGCATGGCCACAGTCAAATGACTGAAACAAGTAAAAGAGTAATGCAAAACAACACCACGGAGGAATTGATGTAAGCTTAAATATTAAATAGCAATATGGTGAGGGATTACTGTATAGAGGTTTCATTCACATTTGTTTTCAAGTGAACCAGAGGATATCTGATGATGTGAAGTAAGAGTAAAGTCCATTATATATATGTACAACTTGGCAAGCAAACACAGACTAATTGTGCTTCTGTTGGGAATGGGACATACTCTTTCACTAAATTATTGTATTTAATACATTTCATTAAACAGAAACTATCATTCCTGTAAATTATCGCATATAGATTCATAAGGGCTGGTTTCCTAGTTTCTGTGGTGGATATATTCCCCCACTGGGATGAGATGCTAGGTCCATTGCAAGATCACTCACCTTTTACCAGCTCAGTGGACTGGAGTAATGTGAAATGAAGTGTTTTGCTCAAGAACACAATGCATCACCCGGTCCAAGAAGCGATACCGCAATCTTATGGATCATGAATCCAACACCCTAACCACTAAGCTATGTGCTTCTATGAGGATCTGGAAGGCAGTTAATAATTCAGAGACGCCATCTGCCATGAAAAACAAGAAGGTGAGCTACTATTAAAAAGCTGTAGAGGATATTAGAAAAATAACTAAAATTAAATGTGGTGAAGCAGTGGGGTGGGGATATCTTATTACTGAATGATTTCTACAGTTTCATATTTTCTGAGAAAATACAAAAGATATCTGGACATGTTTTGGTCTTTCTTCTGATGTCTTCAGTGAAGCAGTGATGACGGAATGGCCAATTGTCATCATTTAACATCTGTCTTCCACGCTGGCATAGGTGGGATGGTTTGACAGGAGCTGGTAAGTGCAGGGGGTTACATCAGTGGCTCCAGTGTCTGTTTGACATGGTTTCTATAGCTAGATGCCCTTCTTAATGCCAGCTACTTTACAGAGTGCACTGGGAGCTTTTCACATGGCACCAGCACCAACAGACACATCGAGTAACTTGCAAGACAAAATTGCGGAAGATTATACATCTCCAAACAAATCTATTTTTCAGTGAAAATAAAGGTTGTAGATATTTTTTTTTTTACTTAGCAACTCCTTTGTCAGTATTTTAGCAAATATAGAGAGGCTTTGCCTCACTAAAGGGATCATAATAAAACTTGCACACGTCTCCTGTAGCTTCTCAGAAAATAGGAAATGTTCGTATTAACAGTTTAATGCTGCTCTGTGCAGGATAAAGCAAATTCACATATTTATCCTTACAAAGAGTTTCAAGATTAACTTAGTTGACCAATATCGTTTCTGTTAATTCCCCAATGGTCAAATGCCACAATTATAAACATATTCTGCACTCTTGGCTAAATATGCAAAGGTCAAAAGTGAATCTAGTCAAATGGATCATCTGAAGACAAAGATGAAATTAAGGAGGCTGAAAACCAATTGTCCCAATTTACCCATCTTGATGATAGAAGCTGGTGGGAACCCTAATAATTAGACACATTGAGACATACATTTTATTCCTTATTTAGGACGACATAGTTTTCCCTTATTAATTGAAACATGCATCTTAGGGATAAAAGGGACAGGAGAAAGTATACATAACTTTTACTTTTACACTGTAGAACACAGAAGGAAGGTTCAAATCTAGCCTTTGTTATGTTTTACAGTGAAAACATGATGAAAGGTGGGAGTAAAAAATCTTTGTCATAATTACTTACGATCATCATCATTAATTAACGTCTGTTTTCCATGCTGGCGTGGGTTGAATGGTTCGACAGGAACTGGTAAACCAGAGGACTGCATCAGGCTCCAACTGTTTTGGGTTTTTAATGACTGCAAAGTGGTTGGTGTTAGTAGGACGGACATTCAGAGTGAACAATAGAATTGTTTTAGCTGGGTTTAAATTTTTGCCTTTGTCATTTAAATTAATAAATAATTACTTCACCCACCACAAAAAACAAAAACAAAAGGAAATATTAGGCAAAGGAAAACTAACATGTGAATGATAAATGCTATAGGGTCGTTTTAAATAATGATTTACCTGAGAAAATATACCAGATTCTGTAGCATCAAATTTTCATTTGGTTTGGAGTTTAGAAGACAGAATAATAGGAAATATTCTGATCAGATCATAAAACCTGTTCCAAGAAACAATGTGAATCAACAGATGATGAATAATAAATCAAAACGATTTGTATCTTTACTGACAATTTATCTCAAATGGATGATGGTTAAAATATGAGTGGTGGTTATGAGATGAACTCTTTCAATGAATAAGATTCATTTGAAAACTTTTGTTTTTTTATAAATACACACACATACGCGCAAAATATGAAAAAGAAAATTATACAAGATTCACACACATATACACACACACACACACACACACACACACACACACACATATATTATACAAAATTTTAAAAATAC
>NC_068981.1:2784339-2790778 GCF_001194135.2 Octopus bimaculoides | reverse complement strand
AGAGGCCCATATGTCTGTGGAGTGAATTCCTCAGCAACCAGAGGACTTGAAAGGGATTTTTCTTTGAAACAAACTTTTTTCTGTGTGCTCTTGCCTTCATGTGGTTCTGAAGGGGTCAGTGAATCTGTGAATGTATTGTGATGATCTGAATGCAAAACAGAAGGATCTGACGACCATTTATCTAAACTTTTTTTAGCTGATTTTTGTCTGAAAGGAATAAAGTTGGCATCGGAATCTATACTCTCATTGTCTGAATGTACATATGTAGAAAATTGTGAATTACGACCTGAATTTCCTTCTTGATAACGAACTTTCTTCCTTAATTCCAAATCTGAAGAAGAAGAAACTGTATTTCTGGTGTCAGATACTGTTGTATGTAAAACATTTTCTTGAGATTTTAAGGCAGTTTTGTCAGATGGTGTCATGTGGACTGAATGTTCTAACACTGAATATTCTGGGGAAGAACAGAACTGAAGAGGATCGGAATTAAAAGTGGAAAATGTTCCTAACTTATAGTTTGGTTTAGGGAGATCTTGAGAATGAATAACTACTTTCTGAAAAGAGCTTGGTACATGGCTATTTTCTTTGGATTTAAATGCTGGCTTTTTGTCTCCACCTCTTAACTTTAATTTATCATCTGTTGAGGGGGATAAAGTTTTAAATGCCGAATTCTGAGCAGCTCGTAGTTGTGGTTTGGCAGGAATCGGAGGCTTAGCATCAGTCACATAATTTAGATCCATATTCGGTTGGTTGTTGTAAGAATGAAGTAGTAAGGAGAAGTCATCTGGCATTAGTCTTTCGAATTTATTTTCTTTGGAAGAGGAGGAGCTGGTATATTTCTGATGATGTTGTTCATTGGGTGAATCTGTTGGTAAACTATTAAAGGAAGAACCAGCAGAAGAAAAGTTTTTACTGGACATGTCTTGGAGATCTAAATTTTCCTGCTGCAACATTGCATTGTTAGGTTTTTCTGTCCTGTTTCGATGTAACGTAGGTGAAAAAGACTCACTATATTTAAAAGATTCTGGGGAATAGTTCTTAAAACCTGCTGTAGTTGTGGCATTTGGGGTGAGTGAAGAGGGAGAACTGCCAGAAGTACTTGGTGTGCATCTGTTTGCGCCAATCGAGGTGCACATGGTATTGTTGCTGCTCACTGAATCACACGAAGGACTTGCATGTCTTGAAGAATTGGCTGAATTAGATGAATAAGAGCAATTGTCTGGACTAGATTTCAACCGTTGCTGGCTCTGTTCGATGCGAAGCATGTGTGTTTGCTTTTGTGACTGGAAAAAACTGGCTTTCTGAAGCTGTTCTACAGCCTCTCGTTGTGGAGCTACATCAGCCAAAACTTTCAGTGCAATGTCCTCGGGATTGAGTGAGGAATTTTTTAAACTTTTATTATTTGGTCCAGTTTCTTTCTTTCCAACCTTTTTGAATAATGAATTTGCCGAAGTAAAGATCGATTTAGCATCCGAAATTGTTTTAGACACAGGCGTCGTCACGTGGGTTTCCATTTTATTGAATTTTGATGCAAGGGAACTAACTCTGGACTTCCCAACTGTACAACCAGGAGACAAACGATCAAATGGTTGGTCTTTAGGAAAATTTATGTTGGAATTTTCTGAATCGTTTTTATCGCCTCCAGCATTGTTTTTACATCGATTTCCATTTCCAGTTGAAGAGTTATCACACGAACGGAGTATTCTGGCTTTGTTTCCACTGTCTGAAAGATTTTCAACTTCTCTGTGGTTTTCTGTAAAAAAAGATAGTCGTTTTTAGGACTAAGAAGACAAACAACTAACAGAAGATAAGAGGACTGTAGATGTTAACTTTATTTTTCAGATATTTATGATGTTGAGAAGTATCACAATGAAACTAAAGTGGCATAAAAATAAGTTTTGCTTAGTTCTTTAGAGAACTATCACCGATTCTCAAAAAAAGACTAGCATCCATTTTATTGCTACCATATTTGATGGCATATAAGACACACTCCAATTTCAGAAGCACATATTCAAGAAACGGAGCTTTTAGTACATTAATAATATTGTAATATTTAAAGGAATTTTTAATACATTACAAATGGTTACAAAAGTACCTTTGCTTTAAAATTGCTGACGTGGCCGATGACAGTACCACCTGATTGGCACTCATGCCTGTGGAACTTTAAAAGCACATCCGAACGTAGGGTGTAACCGACCCACTTATGAGTAGCCCTCATTCATTGGACAATGAACTTTGCTTGCTTGCGAAGACCTATTGAGGCAAGTAAAAACAAATCAAAATCGCTGACGTGGCTGATGACAGTACCACCTGATTGGCACTCGTGCCAGTGGAACATTAAGAGCACATCCGAGCGTGATCGTTGCCAGGGCCACGGATTGGCTCCCATGCCAGTGACACATGAAAAGCACCATTCGAGCATGATCATTGTCAGCGTTGCTTTACTGACACTTGTGCTGGTGGCACGTGAAAAACAACATTTCAGCGTGGCCATTGCCAGTGCCGCTGGACTGGCTCCCGTGCAGGTAGCACGTAAAAAACACCTTTTGAGCGTGGTCGTAGCCAGTGCCGCCTGACTGGCCCTCATGCTGGTGGCACGTAAAAGCACCCACTACATTCTGGGAGTGGTTGGCGTTAGGAAGGGCATCCAGCTGTAGAAACTTTGCCAGATCAGATTGAGCCTGGTGCAGCCTCTGGCTCACCAGTCCTCAGTCTAACCCATGCCAGCATGGAAAGCAGACGTAAAACGATGATGATGATGAAGAAATTAAATTAGCAGTACAGCTGACCATAAGGTAAGAAATCATGTTAAATGTAAATATCCTTCATCATCATTTAACGTCCGTTGCCCATGCTGGTATGGGTTGGATGGTTTCACCAGGGCTGGCAAGGCTGGAAGGCAGCACCAGACTCCAATCCGTTTTGGCATGGCTTCTAAGGCTGGATGCGCTTCCTAATGCCAACCATACGATTACAATAATAAAACCTGCTAATCAGAAGTTAGTGAGTAAATTAGCTTATGGGAGGACTTCATGTACAGGACCAGGAGTGATTTTTTGAGACATTTTTTGGGACAAAAAATGTGCATCTTATATATGATTAAATACATTGAATATGAAGAATGGTAACTTGAGGCATTTTAGTTTAACAAAGAGCAAAGTGGAACTATGTCAATCTATAAAACAAATTTAATCCATGTTTCGCATGATTGGCCAGACTATTGGATGTTGTTATACATCACTGGTCACAATGCATTTTGCTTTGTTTTATCTTTCAAATCCTGCCACCTTGATGGCTAGTTGAGCAGGCCAACATTCCCCTGATCAGAAGACTACTCCTCCATCGTAGGGTGTGACCCTTTTACAGCTGAACGGACAGCAACATGAAATGAAAGGTTTTGCTCAAGAACACGACACACTGCTTGGTCTGGAAACCAAACCCACGATCAAGTGATTGTGAGTGCAACGCCCCAACCACTGGGCCATGTCCCTTCACATAAATACATACAGTTATAAATAATTATATGGTAGATAATTAGGATAAAAATTGATAGGAGAAAATGTTTCATAATGAATGAGAAATAATCACCTGAGTTTTGTTGCAGAGAATTTGTTTGGGAATCTGTGCAGAAAGTGGTTTGAGTAAACGATGAGCCTGGGAGTAGGGTTGAAAGTTCTTCGGGGCTGCTGGTGCTACTGACCGACAGACAACTCTCAGAACTGGTTGTAGGGCTGTGACAAAGGTAGTTGTTAGCTGGGTACATGGCTTTGATTCGGCTTTGACGAGACAGACACAGAGAAGGATCCGGAGGTACAGTTTTGGAAGATTTGTGCTGTTTACTCAACTTACCAACTAATCCACCCTAGAAACAGAAAACAACAACATCATCATAATTATCATCAAATTAAAAAAACCTGTTTAAAAAAACATTTCACTAAAATATTTATCATCTGTGCCAAGAATTATTAATTAAAGTTAAAATAAATTTGGTAACGAGAGTGCTAAACAAGTGGCTCAAAGGGCCTAGAGAGGTGATTCTCAACTGTGGGTCCCAGAGCCACATGCAACCCTCAAGCATCATTCCAGCAGCTTCTGATGCTCTTCCTTCTGTAAATTTAATAAATTTTTCTTTAATTGATAAGCATTTGTCTAACAGTGGGTTTCGAATGACTCCCTAGTCTAGACCCTTGGATCACTCCTGTAGTAATTCTCAGATAATAATATCAGGTCATCCCTTAAGTTCTGTCCGAATTTTGAATAAAGAAAACAAGTGATCAAATGTTATATCAAATTGAAATCACCTGCATCATGACAATGTTTGTTTATTCTCTTCGATGATAAAGTTCACTTACATATTGTACTTGATTATTCATTAAGGTATATTTACCTGCTGTATTAGATGGTATCAATTAAAAAGAGTGGAGTTTAATGAATGAGAAAGAAGATAGGATCCAGCAACCAGCAGGGGAATGACCCTGCTCAGTGTAGAGAAAAGGAGAAGATAGATCCTGTGTGCCAAGTATAAACACTGGATGTACAAGAGGTGTATTAGGATCACAGTTAGGCTAACAGAGAGTATACACTTCAAATGTGGATGGTGCACAGGGGCTATAAGCAGAAAGAACCACTAGAAATGGGCCTTGAATGCAGAGAGTTTGCAGAAACTAACATTACACTGGCTGTGTAATGTTAGTAGTGTACATGAACATTGAAGTACAAAGAAACTGAAAGAGAAACTAGATATTAGAAGATGGCAGCCGTATGAAGAAGTGTCAAGCAATTGAATGGAATGTGTGGAAGAGAGAAACAAAAGACAAAAGAGATGAAGTGTTGAAGACTAATCTCAAAATGTGGAATCTCGTTTGCTTGTCATATCAGATGATAGCAATCAACATTTACCTCTTGCTTTAGATGAGAGTTTATTTACCTGTTGCATCAGATGACAGCGGTTGAGGTTTCGCTTCTTCTCCATCTCAGCTGGGTTAAATAGAGACTTCTTTTTCGTCCGTGGTGATAATGGAGGTGTTCCAGCAAAATTAGACAATATTGAAGCTGATGTTGTGGTGGTGTTAGAACTGTGAGAGGAGGAGAGACTTTCCAGAGAACTGGAACTGTCCAAAGCGAGGCTCTTGGGGGCTTCCTGTGTATCTACAAGCAAACCATTGTATAGGAGTCAGTGGTGTAGAAAGGTGTGTGTGTGTGTATATGGGATTAGTGATGTAGAAAAGGGGTGTATATACAAGGATCACTGATGTGGAGAGGTGTGTGTGTGTATATGTTACTTATTTTGACCCTCAGCAAAATCCCAAATTTTATTTAATTTGCTTTGCAGGAGCAACAGTTTTGTCGAAAGCGTATCTTGTTAAATGCTCGAAATACAAGACTAGAGAAACAGCCAACAACAGATGAAGGGTCGTTCTTTATGTTGTTTGTTTTGTTTTCCATTTGTGTCTTTCATTGTTCGAAAAAATAGTTCATGTTCCACGTACTCATGCTTTGTATTTTTTTGTTGTACCCGTTTCATGATGTCCTGTGCCCACATATGCATATATATATATATATATATATATATGGATCACAGATGTAAAAAGGTGAGTATATATAGATCATGGTGTAGAAATGAGTGTATATATGGATCGTGGTTTATAATGGATACTTTAGGCCATTTATTATTTAAACAAGCTTGTTTCCATTTCCAAACTAAATTTGGTGGATCTTTCATAGATTTAATGACAGCCTGGGATATTGACATGCAGATACTTTCACCGATATCAATGCAGGACATCTATTGTTTAGGGTTCACTTACATGATTTGTAACAAGGGATGTATTAACACTTTGAACCCATCTGTACAGTTTAGTGGGTGCGATTTCATCTGACTATACTCCTGGAAGATGCAAAATCAGATGGTCACATGGGTTTTGTGCTTCATCATCACTTAGCTTCTGCTTTCCATGCTGGAATGGATTAGACCATTTGACTGGAACTGGTAAGCTGGAGAGCTGTACCAGGTTCCAGTTTGATTTGGCTTGGTCTCTATGGCATCCATGAGGCCCAATACTCAAAAAGGAACTCAGCCACTTGCCTCTGTGAGGCCCAACGCTTGAAAGGAAGTCAGCTACTTTGTCTCCATGAGGCCCAATACTTGAAAGGAACTCGGCCACTTGCCTCTGTGCGGTCCAACGTTCGAAAGGAATTCATCCACACACACACACACATATGAAAACAAAAAGTTAAATTCTGGTCATGAAAGACACAGCCTTGTGGACAGCTCATCATGACCAGAATTTAACTTTACGTTTTAATACCTACTGCTCTATTCTTTAGAGTGGGCTTCTTTTTCTGATAAACGTTATACTGACATTTATGTGTGTGTGTGTGTGTATGTATATATATATATATATATATACAGCAGTTGGACAAAATAATGGAAACACCT
>NC_068981.1:2784133-2784329 GCF_001194135.2 Octopus bimaculoides | reverse complement strand
AACTTCATTAGAATGTTCCTCGTGCCATTCAGTAACAACTTTAGCTGTGTAAGTTGGTGAATCGTGAAAGATTGCGTTTCCCTCCAGAAACAGTTCTGCAACCATAGGATGAATTTGATCAGATAAAATGCTTAGTCTTGACTATTAATTCTGCCATGAAGGGAAACCACTGGGCTGGCGGATTTCCAAGATATAG
>NC_068981.1:2750690-2783290 GCF_001194135.2 Octopus bimaculoides | reverse complement strand
GGTTTTCTTCTGGAGTTTTGTTTCGACAAGGAGGTTTTTCCCTCTTTCTCAAATGCTGTCATTACTTTCGAGACAGTACTTCTTGATACACCAAACATTTCGGCTGTTTTCACTATGCTAGCACCTGCCATAAAAGCACCAACAATTTGACCTCTTTGAAAGTCCAATAGACCTATCATTTTAATGAATTTTAATTACCTTTTTCTGATGATATCTGGAAAGAAACAGCAATTTTAGCAAAACATTAAGCAACACTGATAATAAATCAAAAAACATGAAAATAAACAAGCTTTTGACGGTTTTATAGATATTTCAAAATTATGATGCCATGATGCTAGGTGTTTCCATTATTTTGTCCAACCCCTGCATATGTATGTTTGTACATATATATTAAGTACTCACCAAAAACTGCAACAAGAGATTGCAATGCAAACTGGAGATGGCGCTTAGTAGCTTGTTTCCCCAGGCGAAGTGTAACATCATCACGGCCGACATCAATCAGATCAAACCCTACGTGTTAAAGAAGTTACAATACTGTGATTTAATTTTGAGAGTTAAAGATATTGTTAGAGTGAGTTTATGTTATTCAATAACTAAATCAGAGCCAACAAACTACTTGTGTAAAAAGTAGAACAAAACGAAAACAACGTCTGTTATATTGAAAATCTTTACAACATGGTTTCTGCACTTAACATTTTCTCTTATATAGAAGAATAGGGAAAGCAGGTTAATTTAATGAGTTTTGATCATACAAAAACGTTTTACACATTTACATATATTTAAACAGGTTAACTGCTTCATAAGTAAGCAAATAATAATTATTATTTATTATAATTATTCCAACTTTTGACACAAATCCAGCAATGTCAGGGGTCAATTACATTGACCCCAGTGTTTAACTGGTACTTATTTTATCGACCCTGAAAGGACAAAAGGTAAAGTCAACCTCGGTGGAATTTAAACTCATAAAGAGCCAAAGGGATGCCACTAAGAATTTAGTCCAACATGCTAACAACTCTACCAGCTCACATAATAATAATAATAATAATAATAATAATAATAATAATAATAATAATAATAATAATAATCCTTTCTGCAAAATGTACAAGGCTAGACATTTTGAGGGAGGGGGCTAGTCAATTACGTCGACCCTTATGCTCAACTGGTGCTTATTTCATTGACCTCAAAAGGATGAAAAACAAAGTCAAACTGAGTGGAATTTGAACTCAGAACATAAAGGCCAAAATAATTGCTACTAAACATTCTGCTCGGCATGTTAATGATTCTGCCAAAAAATGATAATAATAATAAACCCAAGTTACCAAGAGATGCAAGAAATTCATGGCAGCCAGGAATCTGCCACAGCTTCACATTGATTGGAACTTCGATGATATTTTCTTTGGCTGTAACTCGAATGAGGATATCATGCAGCTGAAATAAAAGAAATTGGAGTCAAATAATGGCAGAAACAATATCATCATCATCGTCGTCATCATACAATGTCCATCTCCCTACTGGCATAGGTTGGACAATTCAACAGAGTCCAATGAACCATAGAAGTGTATCACTTTCTAATGTCTGCTTTGGTTTGGTTTCTATAGCTTAATGCTCTACCTTAATGTCAACCACTTTACAGAGAGTATTGAGTACTTTGTTTTCCCACACCACTGGGTACCAGTGAGGTAACCAAGTAACTTGCAAGACAAAGTTCCTCAACTGAAGGGGGGAGCAGTAGAGAGGGAGGTGGTTTTATGCCAGGCTAAAGTATGATAGAGGTACAGGAGCCTTGCTGGAGAGGAGATACATGGCTACTCCATCTGGGAAGCAAGATACAAATGGTGTTGTTGAGGTGTCAGGGTATGCCCTTGAGGTACAGGAAGGTGATTATAAGAGAGGAATGGGGACAGAGGATTGAGAAAGGTGGGGAAGTTCATGAGAGTGTGAAAGAAGAGTGACAGAGGGTTAAAATGCAGTGAGTGGTGAACAAGAGTAGCAGAATGGAGGATGGTGAAGATCAGTTTGGTGGGGAAAAGGAAATAAGAGCAGATTAGGGTGGAGAAGGTGATATGTGATAATACAACAAGATGGGGGTGGAGAGCAGCAGGACATTAAAACGTTAGATAGGTGAAAAAATGTGGAGATGAAGGGAAAAGGGGATGGAGAGAGAAAGATGCACAGTGACAGAGATGGAGGTCAGAGGTACATAGGGATGGATATAGAGTGACAACCAAAAGTGTGGGAGTAGGGTGTCAATGACAGATATGAGAGGATGTTGAGAATGACAGCAGATATATGAGGGTGTAAGGGATGTGGTAATGGCAGTCATAAGATATAACCCAAGGGAAAGGAGATTTCATGGAAAATAAAGTGGAAAGGAATGATACTGAGAATGTGGATAGGTGAGAAAAAGTAGTTGCAAGAATAGGGGATAACTGGAAGCACAAATGAAATATCTGCTGTAACTATATGAGACTAGAACTGCACAATAGCGATGGAGAGATGGGTGTTAGGAAAATGTGACGTGGGAAGGCTCGGCAGCAACACATTGGGTGCAGTCATATAGACATAAGTAATATGCAGATAGGACCTTGTTTTTGCCAAGAGAGATGAATTTGCTTGAATATAGTCCTTTATCACAGTCCTTTATCATCTCCTTCAAGAGGCTCGACAACCTGAGGATAGGCCTTCGATACTTTGTTCCATGCCTTCCCAGGCCTCACTCTTTCAAAGATTTCATCCACGTTTAGCAATTGGCACTTTTTTCATGCAGCTGTCCTCATCCATACACATCACATAACCATACTAGCACAGTCTTGCACACTACATCTGATTCCCCTTGTGCCTAACTTTTCTCTCAACACATTTGCACTTTGTCAGGCATGCAAAACTGACATTGCACATCCAGCTGAGCATGCTAGCTTCATGTCTTTCTAATCTTTGCATGTCCTCCACACTCACAGCACACTTCTCACTACCCTATAACATTGCTGTTTGTATACAAGCGTCATACAATCTACCATTCACCCTGCAAGAGAGACTCTTCATTACCCACAAACATAACAGCTCTCTTCACTTTCTCCAGCCAATTTTTATTCTAACAAATTTACTTTCAGAACTTTTCTACTGTTAATTAGATTTTGGACAATATACGAGTCTAATTGTACGTACTGTTGTTATTATAGCTTCTCCAGCTTCATAATTGACTAAAAATTCAGACAGTGCTGTAATGGAATTTGATGGTAGACCTAGAAATAAAAATAACATATATTCGTTGAGTGACTACAAATTATATAAAAACAGAAAATTACAGATCTTGTGAAATTTATTTTACCAGTTAGTATCTTTGAACAGGCAATATACTACACATCCTCTAGATTATCATTTATCAGTTATTTCTAAATCAAAGCGGATAGTGTTTAGGTTCTTGATAATTCTAAGAAAAGCTACTTTGGTAATTATATTGTCATGGGAAGCTAGAATTAGTAATTGTTGAACTTTGAGAACTAATACAACACAAAGTGAGTAATTTTGAGAAGTGAAAGGTATTTATGGACTCAATGCATATGACTGAGAAAATGTATCAGTACATAAACACAAAAGCACACACACGCATGTGGCTGCACCTTCTGTTGGAGTATCATTGATGCCTAGGAGGTTGAGTCTTGGTCTTGTCATGCAGTTGCATGTCTTTGTGATGAGGAAGGCCCATGACAAGAAGGCGCTACATCTTAAGAGGAGAGTGAAAGGAAGTGTAAAAAGGTGGTTGTACTCGAGACTATGTTGACAGTATTTTTCCTTTTTTTTTTCTCTCCCTGTCATGAGCTCTCATGATGCTGAAGACATACAACTGAACGGCAAGGTCAAGACACCATCTCCTAGACATTGATGATACCTCAACAGAGGGTGCAACTGCATGGGTAAAAGGAGAATTACCCACTTAGACACACACATGTGCATATAGATTCTCGTTCATACTCTTTACTTGTTTCAGTCATTTGAGTGTGGCCATGCTGGAGCACTGCCTTTAGTCAAGCAAATCGACCCCAGAACTAATTCTTTGTAAGCCTGGTACTTATTCTATCGGGCTCTTTTGCCGAACCACTAAGTTACGGGGACGTAAACACACCAGCATTGGTTGTCAAGCGATGGTGGGGGGACAAACACACATATATATATATATATACATATATACGACGGGCTTCTTTCAGTTTCCATCTACCAAATCCACTCACAAGGCTTTGGTCGGCCCAAGGCTATAGCAGAAAACACTTGCCCAAGGTGCCACGCAGTGGGACTGAACCCGGAACCATGTGGTTGGTAAGCAAGCTACTTACCACACAGCCACTCCTGTGCCTCTGGATATTTTTCAGTAGCAATATTTTCAAAAGAATGAACATAACTTTAGATATTGAGTACTTCTCTCCCGTTTGTATATTCAAATATATGCAACTGCACACATTTGTTGACAGACACACACAAACAGCAATGGTGTCATATAAAATATATGAAGTAAAATTAAATAAAAGGCAAAGTATAGCCTTCATAAATTTGCCCATATACCTCATCAATACATGTCAAATTACATAGATTATTGGTAAAGGCCATTAAATCACTGCCTATTTATAAATAATGTAATATATGTCAGTTAATAGGCAGTTATTTTACACCTTTTCCCTTTCTTTCACATCTCTAGTCGTTTGTTGATTATGTTTCGGTATTATTATGTAGAAGCAATACACACTCCCATACAGAACTATATTAAAGACGGCTTACCCAACAGGGCTTGAAGACTTGCACTAGCTCGTGTTAATCTATCACCGGGATCAGTCTGAGGGAAAAACACAGCCACTGGCAATCCATTCGCTGCTGATTCAAAGCGAAATCCTACGGAATGTAATAAATCCTTCCAGCCATTGATTTGACCAACTTTGTTCTCAATACTTTGATACATGGTGTACATTGGATTCTTAGCACCTTGATGAATTCTTTGGAGTGACTTTTCAATCTGTTGGAAAATTAATTCATTTTAAATTTCTTTCTTTTTCTTTTTTTGGCTCCACATTTACAAAAAATACATAAGTTCCTTATTACTAATTTTTAAAATGCATTATATATTTAAGTAGCAAAAAGGTAAATCGTTAGCCTATATCCTGTCCTAGGCTACATGCCAACACAGACTTCTCTATTGACCAAGAAATGAACACTAATTAGATTTTATGAGTGAGTAATTGGTAGTAGAAATATTAATTAGCAGTAAAACACTTTCTCTAATAATTTAAGCAAACAACAGATATAACCAGGACAGCCAAATTCAGGCTGATATGGAAAAGTTTGAGGTCAAAGGTAAAAAGATTTTTAAAATGTGTAAAAATATGTTCATAATGAAAAGCTTAAAAATTAGTTTTTACTTATTTATTAAGTCTGATTCAAATATAAAATGTTTTTCTCAATGCTAGAATTTTCAAATTTCTCAAGAAAATTAAAGTTATTACTAAAAATGTTAAAACTTCAGAATGGATTACTTACTAGATGTAAAAGAACTCGCATTGAGTCACGGCACTGACTGGGAGACTGAAGAAGTTCACAGATTGCATGTCCCATGAGAGCCATTTTACTGCTGAGTGTGACATCTCTCCCAACTAGAACCCAGCCTCCCCAATTACTTGGGTGACTGAACTGTTTAACAGCTTGCACGGCTTTAATTGCCATATGCAGTGCCTGGGTCACTGTACGGCCTTCTTGCAACATCAAGTACATTGTTTTCATTAACAATTTGGAAGCCTGATCAGGGACTTGCCATAGTGAATACAACACACATTCAGCCCCAACAGATAACAGTGCTCTTGTCAGACCGACAACACCATCAGAATTGATTCTACCCGCACGGTCATGTGTATGTCCAGAGTTTAAAACAACTAATTTGGCATGTAATTTCAAGTTCAAGATATCTGCAGCTGTTAGGAGATATTCAGATAAAGATGGTGAATCTAAAGAGGCCACATTGTTGCCACTGTCATCAAGTTCATAAGCAGAGTTAAATTGTGATGTCGATGATGAAGATGATGAAAGTTCCCCTGGAGAGAGAATAATAGCAGACAGCTTCCAAGAAATGTGTGCTGAAATGTGAATCACCTCAACATGCTCTATTTGTTGTAGAGTGGCAGATTTTGTTGCTTCTAGTCCAATAAGAGGTTTTGCTGTCAGCAGTTCAGCCACGATCCTGGCTTCATACTCTGATCCAGGAATGTCTTTAAGTTGCCACTGTTGCTGGATGGCTGGTGTCAATTTTGGATTCCCAATAACAATGGCACCAGAGGAATCAATGGTAGGACGCCCATTGGCAGACTGATGGCTGGATCGCTGTAGAGCCGTTATTGATGGCATGATAATTAAGTTGAATCTCTCAAATAGATGGTAATTGTTTTCACTGCGTCTCAGCATTGCAAATGGAACTAAATACAGATCACCTTGAAGAACCAATACCTTGACAATGAAAGTTAAGAGAAAACAAACATTAGTGATATCAAGAATGGAACATGTGTACACAATCGCTGAGTTAGCAATATAATATATAAAAACAAGCTTATTGTATACAGTGCTCAGGTGCACTAAAAGGGGAGGGGTGAGAGAGAGAGAGAGGGAAAGAGATGAGTAGAAGGGAGTAAAAGTCAAGTAAATGTAGTTTGAAAAGAAGATGAAGGTGAATTAATTTTCGTATTCCAAATTATAATCAAAAAAGGAAAAATAGTTGTCTTGTAAATGATTTGAAATTTCAAAGTAATTTTAGATGAACTAACCAGATTTTTGTTGTCCACTCCATCCATTGCAATTTGTAGAGAATCTTCAATTGGAGCAAATAGCAAATCATAAAGAGCAGTAATTGGTGACTTGTCTTTCTGTCTGTTCTTCATGCTATTTCTTATGTTCATGATAGTTGGATTGATGCCATTCAGACCTGCTGACAGACTAAATAAACTAGACAGACTATAGTTGCTGCTGTTCAGAATATGATTCCGGTTCACCATTCGTAAAAATCCCGTCCTGTCATTTTCTGCATTCAATTTATCACCAATCTCTTCTAACTGTTGCTGCCAGGATTCCTCAGAGTCCTGATTGTCAAGACTGCCAAAGCTGCTACTGCCCACCATTCCACTATGAATAGTTGAGCGGGAACATGATCTTGAAAGTCTATCAAAGTTAAAAAAGGAACAATGTTAAAAAGTAAACATGATAGCAATTTTAATACAATATGGACATAAATTTGGGAAATTCAAATTTAACGTAATTACTTCAATTCTTTTCAAGCCTTTCTCATTGTACTTACTCATAATGTTCTTTCGCATTAATATTTCCAAAGAGCAAACCATTAAAATGAATTCTCAGCAATGATTTCACTATTCATCAAAATCTTGTATTATTCAAACTATTTATTTTCTTCTTAGATTAGGTGTTGTTCTTTTTTGTTTTTTATAATGTATTTCTTGAAACAACTAAAATACTGTTCCCTTTAAGGTCCACCACTCACATTCAGGTCCCACCTAGCTGTTTTTCATGCATTTCACTCTGTCGATGAGCAAGCAGAAGTGAGGTCAAGGGGCCCCTTTAGTTCTGTCATGGACATGGCTACCTCTGCTTTACTGGTGCCACAAAATATTCACTCAGTAAACACTGTAAATTGTAAGGTTTGGAGGACAACGTCTGAAGGATTCTTCAGTATCATCAGGGATATGACATTTCCCTAGGGATGATGCAAAGAAAAAGAAAAAGAAAAAAAGCACCAATGCATCCTGTAAACTGATTAGCATTAGGAAGGGTGTCCACCTATAAAAATCAAGCCAAAACTGAAACTCATGAGTGCAATGTAATCATCTGATGCATCAAGATGAACATCACCCCTGAGTATGATAGGACTTCAATTGCGGTGAGCTGTTCAAGCCAGGCCAGAAGAGAAAGATGTTGTGAAATGGTGATCAGGATTTACTTGTTGAAACTTACTACAGTCTGAAATCACTGTTTAATTAAGTTATTAATAACAGTTTCTTCATAATTATATTTGGTGTACCTGATGCACAGTTAGTCTATTTGAAGAGCTAATTCACCTGTTGTGCACCACCAATAATTAGATCAAGGTACAAACTACATACGACATTATTGAAATAATGGTTCAGCTTCTTTAGTCATAAATTTATGAACATTCCAGATAATTCAACACTATATAATTTATAATTGCAGAGATTCCATAATCAAACTAGTATTTATCATATGTTACTCTTTTACTCTTATACTTGTTTCAGTCGTTTGACTGTGGCCATGCTGGAGCACCGCCTTTAGTCAAGCAAATCGACCTCAGGACTTATTCTTTGGAAGCCTAGTACTTATTCTATCGGTCTCTTTTGCCGAACTGCTAGGTTACGGGGACGTAAACACACCAGCATCGGTTGTCAAGCGATATTGGGGCACAAACACAGACACACAAACACACACATACATACACACACATATACATATATATACATATATACGATGGGCTTCTTTCAGTTTCCGTCAACCAAATCCACTCACAAAGCTTTGGTTGGCCCGAGGCTATAGTAGAAGACACTTGCCCAAGGTGCCACGCAGTGGGACTGAACCCAGAACCATGTGGTTGGTAAGCAAGCTACTTACCACACAGTCACTCCTACGCCTGTTATCAATTTATTTTAAGGATTTTACACTTTTTCTCACTACATCGTATCAATGATTGATATAATTTCAACACAATATTAAACAGAATAAAGGATTCAAAAAGTTAATCACCAAAGATGTAATTTAATAGTGATTTTTAAACATATATTCAAAAGTAATTCATAAGGTAAGTTGGATTTTATTGTAGAAACAGCCTTAGTGGCATTGTTCAGGGTTCTCCAGTTTTTAAAAGGATGCAACGCTAGTTCTAGCAAAATGTAAACTTTTTAAATTGATAATTAACATAATTATTTCTTTGAAATCTATTTTGTTGTTGTTCTGGTGGAATGTAAAAAGCATCCAGCTGTAGGAACCTTGCCAGATCAGATTGGAGCCTGGTGCAGTCTTCTGGCTTGCCAGTCCTCAGTCAAACCATCCAACCCATGCCAGCATGGAAAGCAGACGTATGATGATGATGAAAGCCAAAATTTATTAGTAGTTTCTTTTAATCTATTTGCTACCAATCCACCTGAGGGTTCTCTGATACAAACTTGCTTTAAAGTAATCTAAATTAAAACGTTCCATCAATATTTCATGTTAGTCTATGTTCTGAACATCAGTTTAATAATAACAAAATTTAATTCTTCATTATTTTCAAAATTAAGACAGAATGCTGTATTGAAAAGGTGAACATACTTTGTCTGTCCTGCACTTGGGTCATGACCTTCAACTCCTATAGATTCTCGTACATCCCCAACATATTGATCAAGTAACGAAACTGTTGAACCAGCTAAGCTCTGAGTATCGATTGTATCAGAACTGCTTGATTCTATTTCAGCCATATTGCACTGATGAAATTTTATAATGCCTAAAATAATAAAAAATAAACTTCATTATGAATGTTATGATTTCCACACAATCTCCAGAGAATATATTTGAAATATTCATATCTACACTGTTTTGATCAGCTTGATCTCCACTTCCCATCAAATGTACCTGGTATCAGATTGGATTTAAAAATAAAACCAATCAGTGACTGTACATATCCAGATTACGAAATCTTATAATGAAATGACCAAAACATAATGTAGCCATATATAATTTCATTATATACTCTCTAGGTTTCATGTGTGTAAACTCACATGCTTGTGTATTTATACATTCACACACAAATGTATTTTTAAAAACAAGTGAATAGTCTATAAAATTACAATTTAGATAATAACAAGAATTCATCTCAGGCAATGAAACATTTAAGAATAAATTTCAGTCTCACAGAAATTTTATATAATGGATGTGATGCAAGGCTTAGAGAGGGAAAAAAAATGATATGCAACGTGTTAGCATTCTGTAATTCTTTTACATCAGATTAAAAACAAAATAAGAATTAAATTCTCATAATTCATTCCAATAAAAAATCTTCAACAGCATTTATTTGAAAACAACAAAAATCATGTGTTTTCTCATTAATTAAGGATAACTAATCATTCATGGGATGCATGCAGAACAGAGAGAACCCAAACAATAATGTATTTTATTCATTCCTAATACATTCTGGCAGATTTGAATGTGAATATCTGATTGTTCTTATTTTTCCTCAATGGAAAATTCATTTTCCCTTTAGATCAGAGGTTCTCAACATGGGTGGTGCCACCCCCAAGGGGATGCTGGGCATGTCAAAAGGGGCATTAGGCCTTAAGGGCAGTAAGGTGGGGGGCAATGAGGTAATATACAATTTACCTATAGTAGTAATTATATTAAACATGATAAAATTTAGTCATGGTTATTAAAATAAAATGGGATCTCATCTTGCAATGTATGAAGTAAATTTACAACTTTTGTCGTCGTTAATTTTTTATCATTTCATTGTTAAAAGCTTATACAGTCCTTTTTTTTTTTTTAGAGTAAAATTTATAAATTATCATCCATGTTAAGTTAGTTTAGTTGTGATACCTCACTCACCACTTAGGTGGGCGCCGGGTGTAACAACTACTTGGGGGGAGGGGCTACAATAAGAAAAAGGTTGTGAACCATTTCTTTAGATGATGTGTGTTCGCTAGTCTTGTGGTTCCCCAGAGTAAGGAGACTTTGAGACACCAGAGTGTTTTGACCTTTATGCTCCAGATTCTTGCTGTTATTTGGAATGTTAATAAAATTTCAATGATGCTATTTAAAGAAGAGAATTGTTTATTACAAAGGAGATAAGCACTCATAGAGTTTAACATTTAGTAAAATTTACAAAGGAAAACGTGAAAGCATTTTTCACTCACCATCCTTTGGTGTGATAACCCAAGTGTAAAGAAATCCAGCAGCAATTGAGTAAGAAAGGACAATGTTGTTTTGTTGGCTGACGATGCCCAAAATTTGATCCAAGGTGATGGGCTGTAAGTCATGGTTAAACTCGTTTCTTACAAGTCCTGATAATAAGTTAGATTGCCGCTCCAGGAGTAAATCTATGAAGGCTCGGGTGCAAGCTCTTTCGGCAACAACCAAGGCTTCTTCATTACAGTCCACTGCTACTAACACTCGCTGGTTAACAAATAATAATAATAATAATCATAATAATAATAATAATAATAGTAGTAGTACTAGTAGTAGTAATAATAAGCCCTGAGGCTGTAACTGAGGGAGAAAATGTAACGATTCTTTGGGACTTCCCAGTATGTACAGATAGGACCATCAAAGCAAGCAAACCAGATGTTGTGAAAGACAAAAGCAATAAAGTCTGTTTATTGATTGACATGAGCAAACCCTGTGACCATAATATCTCGGCAAAAGAATTTGATAAGCTCAGAAAATATAAAGATCTGCTAATCGAAATTGAAAGGATGTGGCATCTCAAGACAGTTACAATACCAATGATTGTAGGAGCACTTGGAATGATCAAAAACGGAAGTGAAAATTATTTAAGAACGATCCCTGGCTTACCATCCATGCAGGAAGTGCAAAAGATTGTCTTAACTGGTAACTGGTCACATGTATTGAAAAGAGCATTGTCACTGTGAGTTTTTCTTTCCTTTTTCCACCTTTATTTATTTACTTTATTTTTTCTTTTTTCCTTTTTCTCTCTATCTTCCCATTTTTCTCTATCATATGACTCTATAAATGAACAATCTAGTGAGCTTGTTTTAATGGCCTACCAATGTATACAGTATGTTTCTTTGATCTGGTCGAGACTTGGAGCCAACTTGTACAAATACAAAGCAAAAGTCAAACATACAATAATAATAATAATAATGGAGCATATGTGTGCATGTATGCATATGTGTATGTATGTATGTATGTATGCATGTATGTATATCTTTTTGGTGGTGGTGGCCTTATGTTGTTCTTTATTGAGAAAATATAAATCACTTCTTTGCCAAAATAACAACTGGCTAACTCACCTGTAAAGCCTGATAGCATGCTGTCTGTAAATCAAATAACGAAAGTTTGTAGTCACTACTGTTGTATGATTCCCTTCGAATCATTTCAAATAAATCAGCAGCTTGGAAAAGTTGCTGCTGACACTCTTCCAGTTGGCCCTGGCCCCATAATGACAGTCCAAGACGATATCGAATTTTGGCCTCATCTTCCCGTCTTCCCAGCTGCTCTGCAATCTGCAGGCCTTGCTGCAAATATTGGACTGCCTGTATATAGTTTCCTAATGCATGATGAACTCGGCCTTCAAAATTAAACAAGAAACAAAATAGTTTAGAAAAGATTGCTATGATGTTTAGAAAGAATCTAACAGTTTTAGCTTTGATTACTAGAAGTGATTTCTAAATTTTAGTCATAAAATCAGAGGAATTATATGGTTTTCTGTTATAATCCCATTCCTAAGTGGGATTTATTATAGAAATCTAAACTAAGCCCAGTACTTAAGGGAAACCACAAGAGTGCAAAGAGAGAGAGGGGAGGGGAAAGGGAAAGCAATGAGTGATAAAGCACAGGTGTATAGAGGAGCAACAAGAAGATAATGATACAGTTGGCAGGGGGAGGACAGGAGAGAGATGACAAAGTGGCATTGGGCCTCAGGAATGTGTGGGGGGGAAACAAGCATAGTGCATGGTGTGTGTGTGTATGTATGTATGTATATATATATGAGAGGTTTTGGTATCCAGAAGATCTAAAAGGCAGGTAAGGATATGTAAGTGCTATGGAAGGACTACTGTTACACTCCAGGTTTGATAATAGTATGAGTGAGGAGGCTAACATGGATCATGTGTGAGTGTGTATATGTTAAATAAAATGAGACAACAAAGCCAAGGCAGTGTGAAATTTCTAGGACATTTTATAAAGAAAAGGTAGTCTTACAACTGTTTCAGAGTTATGAGGGATATCCCATCACCAGAGATGATATGAGAGAGTTAAATAGAAGGAAATAGTAGGGTCCAATATAAGAAGTTATTTTGGAAAAGGAATGGTAGAGTTCTAGAAATGTCCTAGAAAATTCACACTGCTTTGGTTTTGTTGTCTCATTTTATTTAACCTATATATATATATATATATATATATATATACAAACACACACACTGTTAAATATACAAACATGGACATTAATCATGTGAAAAGAACAGGCAAATCAACCCTTGTACTTGACTAATACTTATTTTAATCACCTTGGCAAAATGAAAGCAAAGGCAACCTTGATGGAAGTTAAACTAAGAACATAAAGAGACATAACTAAATACTACAAGACAGTTTGTCTATCATGTTACTGATTCTGCTCTTCATCACCCTTCATTATAACTCTATGTGAGTGGGGGTTGTCATTAAGTGTATTGTCACATATAAGTTATAAGGGTCTATGGACAAGAAGAAAACTTGTGGAATATGGGTTACTGCCAGTAAGCCAATGAGTTAGTAGAGTTGCTATTTTATGAATGACATCTTTTGTTATTTATGAGGAAACAAATCTTATGAGACTGTTTGGTCAGTAAATAGCTTACCCAGACTGCTGAAAGCCATAGTCTTTGCCACTTTGTCTTGAAGTTGTGCAGCCATACTTAAGTGTTTCTCTTGATAACGTACAGCTTCTTCATGGTTTCCAAGAGATTCGTGAGATAAACCAAAGTTTCCATATGCTCTACCTGTAATAACAATAATAATTTCTAATATATATACAGAGGCCACAAATTTGTGGAGAGTTTGGATGATTAAACAGACCCCAAGTATTTGACTGGCACTTTATTTTATAGATCTCAGAAAAATGAAAGGCGAAGATGACCTCATCAGGATTTGAACTTAGAATATAAAGGGTCTGAACAATAATATGCAATGCTCTAATGATTTTTGCCAATTAACAACACGAACAAAAACTTTCCTCTCGATTTTCTTAGATAAAAGACCCTTCCTATCTCGGAGTTAGGAAATCTCATTTAACCTGACGAGGACAACTATCTCTAGTTCTATGATACAAAGCATTATATTTTAAAGTGTATCATCATCATTTAATGAGCACTTTCCAGATGTTGACTGGATTGCATGGTTTGACAGGATCTGGCAAATCCCAGGGCCACATCAAGCTCCCTTTGTCATAATTTTATACTAAAACCTTTCATTAACCTATGTTTCAGATGTCACATTACTAATGAAAAAGAAAAATAATTTACTAAATCCATTCCAAATTCTTGATTATTTTCAGAGTTAATTGAAAAACATCATCTTTGTTTAATGTCCATCTTCCATGTTGAAATGAGTTGGACAGTTCAACAGGATCTGAGGAGCCAGAAGACTGCATTAAGCTCTAATGTTGGATGGTTTGACTGAGGACTGGCAAGTCAGCAGGCTGCATCAAGCTCCAATCTGATCTGGCAAGGTTTCTACAGCTGGATGCCCTTCCTAATGCCAACCACTCTGAGAGTGTAGTGGGTGCCTTTTATGTGCCATCGGTATGGAAGCCAGTCAGGCGGCACTAGCATTGACCACGTTCAGCTGGTGCTTTTTATGTACCACCAGCAAGGGAAGCCAGTTAGGTGGCACTGGTATTGACCCACGCTCAAATGGTTTTAAATTAATCATGCATTATCTTGTAACTTTGAGATTTCAATGATGTGGTTGTATATTTTTAGAACAACATTGAAGGGTTAATGTAAGAGGCCAGATTTGACAGTTTGAACATAAAACAGCATATTTGGGCTGGATATGGCCGGTTTAAATACGAATGTAGATTTTACATGGCTTTGATGACATTTTAAATGTTTTAAGAAGAGGTTCCAATACAGATGTCAATACTCTGACCTTAGCAAAGGAAACCAATACAGCCGGCTGCAGCATTCCGTTGAAAAGCTATCCAGTATTGGAGTGGGTTGTTTACTAATAAACAGAATCCAACATGTGATCAATAGAGACTGCTGAAGCATGGGTACTGTGTTGGGCCCACTTCTTTTCATAATTTTATATAAATGACATCACAAATGTCATCAAACTAAGTACAATAAACACTTTTGCAGATGACTATAATCTTCACCAACAGAATTGGTGACTGGACAAAACTTCAATCTGAGCTATGTATAGTGATTCAGTTGTTAGTAAAATAACCATTATCCTGGTAAACAAGGAAAAACTTGACCTTATCCACTTTGGAAAAGATGTGTTCCAAAAGCCATATTCTCTCCCCTCAGGAGAACTTCTCATGGTGTCAAATAATATCAGCAACTTAGGAGTAACAACTGACAACAGCCTCAGACATAGTTGACACAGCTTGCAGGATTTGCTCTTGGATTCTCAGAACTATTCCAGTCCAGTGACCCATATTCCCTCATCCCTCTATTCTCTATCTTAGCACAGTTTTATGTTAACAACTGTTACCTGCTGCAGTGGTCTTCCATAACCAATAAAATGTAAAAATCGAAGTTCAAGGTCAGTTACAAAAATAAATAGTATGATGAACCTTAATTGCTAGGATTGTCTCAAAAATCTCAGACCCCATTTTCTCCAATGCTATTGTGAGTGGTATGTCATTTGTACATAGTGGAAAATATTTCATTAGCATTACTCAAATGATATTAGCATTAAGTTTAGAAATCACTCAAGGCTGGGTCCCTGTGCCCTAAGCCCCGACAAAATTTCATTACTATACACCTTTTTTACCTCAACTGTCTTCCTCAATTCAACAGTACCCTGAAACAAACCATTATGTCATATATATATATATATATATATATATATATATATATATATATATATATATTTATATACAAAAGTAAATTAGATTGGAGCCTGGTGTTGCCATCCGGTTTCACCAGTCCTCAGTCAAATCGTCCAACCCATGCTAGCATGGAAAGCGGACGTTAAACGATGATGATGATGATGATGATATACAAAAGTAAGTTTTTACTTACATTGGGCTTCAGTATTATTGAGTTCATCAGCAATCTGTAAATCGTTTTCATGATATTTGAGAGCAGTTTCATATTCTCCCATTTGTTGATAAACATTGCCTAAACCACATGCAGCCTCTCCTTCACAGAGTTTATCTCCGACATTTCTAGCAATGTTCAATTGATGTTCTAAACAAGAGATTGCTTGCTCAAAGTTCCCCAGCAGACTGTGTAAGCATCCCAGTTCACCATAAGCAGAAGCTTTTGCTTGGTTGTCGTTCATTTCATGAGTAACGACTAATCTTTTCTCAAAACAGACCAGTGCCTGTTGCAAGTTACCCAAAGCCCGATGAGCATTCCCAAGTCCTCGATAAGCTTTATCTTGATCAACTAAAGAATTTGTTGCTTGAGAAACAACTAAATACTGATCATGGCATTTTACTGATTCTTCAAAATCTCCCAATGCCTCGTAGCATTCACTAAGATTACCAAATGCTTTGCCTTTCTCAACAAGCACTTTGTTTCCATGAAGCTGCTCCAACATAGATAACTGCTGTTCAAAAAGACCAATGGCTTCATCAAAATGTGCCGTGTTCATCCTTATAATTCCAAGATTTCCATATGCTTGTGCCTCTAGAGCACTGTCATGGAGTTCTTGACTATGCTTCAACTGTTCTTCGAAACAGCTGTAAGCATTTGTGTAGTTCTCTAGACACATATGTACAGTACCAATACTACCATGGGCACGACATTCCCCTTTTAGATCTTTCATCTCCTGGCGAATAGCAAGTTCCTGATTATGGAATCCAAATGCTTTCTCAAACTGACCTGTTGGAAATAGACATTTTAAAAACAGTTTGTTATTTTCTTCTAATTTTCAAGATATCACAAAGTGTTTTAGGGGTCTTTTGTGTGTGTGTGAGAGAGAGAGAGAGAGAGAGAGAGAGAGAGAGAGAGAGAGAGAGAGAGAGAGAGAGAGAGAGAGAGAGAGAGAGAGAGAGAGAGAGAGAGAGAGAGAGAGAAAGAGTGTGTGTGTGTGAGTGTGTGTGAGTGAGTGTGGTGAGTGAGTGTGTGTGAGTGTGTGTTTATGTGTGAGTGAGTGTGGTGAGTGAGTGTGGGTGAGTGTGTGTGGGTGAGTGAGTGAGTGAGTGTGGGTGAGTGAGTGTGGGTGAGTGTATGTGTGAGAGTATGTGTGCGTGTATGTGCATGCATGAATGAATGAAAACAAAAATAAATCAGAAAAACTGCTACACCTCCACAGACATCAAGTTCAACAATGACAAGCATTTGCTGTGATGAAAGTCAAAGTCATCAAACCAAGCAAAACTTGAAGATAAGCATGTCACTAAATAGTCATTTACATAAAAGACCCATTTGCAGCATTGAATCCAGGGAACTGGTTAGCCCCCTGATCACCTACCAACCAGGTGAAACATACAGGCCAAATAGACTTCATACTCATCCCAAAACAGGATTGGCAACTGGTTATGAATGCTAAATCGCTCTCCAGTGAAAAATACACCATTTAATATACACACTTATATTCAGCAAGGTCGGCAGAAGAACTGGATGAACTGAGAGACATAAGACGATCTAGAGAAAGAAGATAATGGAGGCTGAAAGATTCCTTGGTCAGACCATAAGTATCAAGTTGATATATACAAAGAGGAGGTAAAGTAACAGATTTATAACACAGAGGACAATTGAAATTTACTGTGAGACAACCTACTGAGAGCCACAGATCATTCATGGATTGAAAAAAAGTGGTGGAAAGGTACAGCAAATACTGCAATAAAAACTAAAAGTTAGGCTTAGAAAGAATGGAAGGAAGTGAGGAGCACAGAACAATATTAGATTGCTAAAAGAGATGTCAGATGTCAGGTGTCAAGAGCATAGAGAGGTGCTGCAAGTAAGAGATTTGCCAATATTCTTTGGTAAGAGGAATCAGAGGTGTAAGGTGTTTTAAATTGTAAAGCAGTCAGCTTTGCAATTCAAGGATTAAAGATGCCATTGAGAAAAAAAAAAAAAACATAACAGAATGATAGTGGTGCACTTTGCATGAACGATGCTCAGGTGAAAAAAGTATAAAATTGCTATCATGTGAAGATGCCAAATATAGAGAATGTATGGAAAAGAGAAAATATACCCCAAGTGAACCCAACTGAGGCACCAGATTTGAAGTTGACAGCCATACTGTCAAAAGTGTAATTAAGGATATTTAGGCAGGAAACACCGCTGGGCCATAAAAATAGTTGCTGAGATTCTGAAAATATCTGAGAAGTAAAACATGTGCTAATCACCTGAATAATAAATCAAGTAGTACGTGGAAATGTCATAGCAACACTATCATTATCTACTACTACTACTACTACAGGGCAAAGAAGATGTTCTATCAAGAGGCAGTGATAGAGGTATCAAAGTGATAGATCAGGCTATGAAAGTAACAGAATGGGTTGTAGTACATCTGGTTAGGAAGACAATTAGCTAAGACAAAATGCACTTTGGGTTTGTGCCAAGATGGGCACAACTGATGCCCTCTTCCTAATGAAGAGTAACCCACTAAACCTAGCTTTTGTTGACCTGGAAAAGGTTTTTGACTGAGCCCCATGCTCTGTAGTCCAGTCATTGCAATGAAAAATAGGTATGTAAACTCACTTAAATAGGTACGATGTTATCACAAAGTTGAGAATTAGCAATGAGTTAAGTAAGGATTTTAACATGCAGTTATTTGTCCCTCAGGGATCAGTTCTCATCCTTACTGTTTATTATAGTTCCCCAACCATAATAGGAGATTTTAAGGTAGGCTCTCCATGATGGAAACATAACCAATGAAATAAATTCTTAAAATTGCTCAGAAGACTCCCTAGAAATAATTGATAGCTTTTGTTACCAAGGTAACTTAAGTGACAGAAGAGGTGGATGTTTTGAAAACATGATCACCAAAGTAGGAAAGGAGTGAAAAAAATTCAAGGGAATTATTAATTCTGTTGGCAACAAAGAGATTCTCTTTTTGAGAAAAGGGCAAAATGCTAGGATGCTTGTGTGTATAATGCAGTGTTACATGGTGATGAAATTTGGACATTGGCTGTGGGAGATGTACAAAGGCTGGAACGAAATGAAGGGGACATGCTCTGCTGGTTATGAAATGTTGAAGTGTATATAAGTGTTGGAGTAGAAGTGAGCCAGGAAAAAGACTAAGTAGAAGAAGAATTAGATGCAAAAAAAAGAAAATACTGAGCTGATATGGACATGTGATGTATACGGAGACTGATGAATGGATAAAGAGGTGTTGATAATCCAGATGGAAAGACTCTGTGGAAGAGAAATACCAAGGAAGACATAAGAAGAAATGGTGAGAATTGGTCTTCGAAAGGTGAAAGAGATGATGAAGGAGTGCAACAAGTGGCAAAACGATTGACTCAAAGTCACACAGCGATGTGACATTGGCAAGCTATGAAAATGGCAAAATGCACATTTTGCTCTTGTGGTCAATTTTGGAGTGGTTTTGCTTCACCTGGCTCTGAAGTATATTGTGTTATTTTAACACGATATATCTATAAAGGATGAAAACTGGAACTTCTGGCCTTTCAACAATACATATGCATTTAGTATGTCATGTAAGTAAATAAAAATAACATTTTGAGGGGTAACACTAACTGGTTATAAAAACAAATGATTTTAATGTAACATGTTGCATTTAGTCAAAAAGTAACTGATCTCAAGAGTACACATTTAGAAATATATGCTCCTTCCCATGATGTTTTGTTGGGCACAATACTTGTAGTTGAAAAAATCCTGCTTTTATGAAATAAAAGAACTAAAAGTTACGAAATATAGATGTTTCCGATTTAGTTTGGATTCTTTGCAATCAAATTTGAATTTTTTGCAATCAAATTTGATTGCAAAGAATCCAAACTAGATCGAAAACATCTATAATAACTGAATCTAAGCAAACATCTGATTGAACCTCAGCTTTCTCATTGAATATTTTATTTACTCTAAACTTTAAACCACAAACTAGTAAAATATATACCAAGATGAGGAGGATTATGATAAACTGAACCTGTCATGTATAAAATAAAAGACAACATAAAATGATAGCTCACCCAAAAACCGATGACAAGTACCAAGGGCTCCATATGCTGTTGCAATCAAGTGCTGGTTTTTAGTTTGTTTTGCTAAATTCAATTGTTGTTGATACGTTTTCACAGCCTCTGTAATCTCACCAGTTTTCAGTAATATGTCTCCAATTGTTCCAAGTACCTTAAATGTGCCCTTCATATATTTCAAAAACTGCATCAGTGCTAAAGCTTTCTTTTGATAGTCCAAAGCACTATCATAATTGAACAAAGCTTTGTGGGCGAGACCGAGATTGCAGTATGCACGAGCAATTTCCAGCTTGTCGTGCATTCTTTTAGCAACATCTAAATGCTGTTCATAGTAGTCCAAAGCTTTTTGATAGTTTCCCAGTAAAGAGTAAGCATAACCAAGATTGAAACATGCCTTTGCTTCACTCTCTTTATCACACAGATCTTCCGCTAATGTTAGAAATTGTTCATAGTATGGGATGGCTTCCGAATAGTTTTCCTTGACACTGTAGAAATTACCAAGGTTACAAAGTGCCCGAGCTTCACTGACTGTGTCCTTTAATTCACGTGCCATATTCAAGTGTGCCACAAAGTGATGTAATGCTTTGTCAGGCATTTTAAGAGATTGGTAGGAAACAGCTAAATTGCCATGAGTTGACATTTCAGAATGTCGATCATTAACTTCCACAGCAATTGATAGTTCTTGCTTATGGAACCTCATTGCAACCTCATGCTCTCCTAAGGCACTATATGCATTTCCAATGTTGCCATATGCCCGTCCTTCACTTGCATAGTCCCCTAATTTTCTAGCTATCTTTAAATGCATCATATGCAGTTTCAGAGCAGCTTCGTATTCATTTAATTGATGGTATATAATACCAAGGTTGGCACAGGATCGACCCTCAGCCACGCGATCTTTTGTTTGTAGAGCATTATCCAGTTGCTTTTCATGATAGTGCTTTGCTAAGTTATAATCTGATTTGCAACGTGCAGCATGCCCCAGACCAGCATATGCACGTGCTTCAAGTACACAGTCATTTCGTTGTTTTGCTATTGTTAATACATGATTATGGAAAGACTTAGCTTTTTCATAGTCACGTTTATAATGATAAGCACTGCCAAGATTACTATATGCCCTGGCTTCTTCGTAGGAACTTTTAAAGGATTTAGCAATTTGTAAATGCTCGTTGTGACATTTAATGGCCAAGTCAAAACAACCCATAGCTAAATAAACAGCCCCAGCATTTCCAATCTCTCGAGCTTCTCCTTGTCTGTCAGATCTTTGGCGGCAGAGTAAAACACATTGTTTGTGACTGTTTAAAGCGTTTGGATAATCCCCAATGGCAGTATAGACATGACCAAGATTACTTAATGCTGAAGCAGCAGTGGGCCGATCCTTTAACTTCATAGCCAGAACTAACTGATGTCTATGATTAGAAAGGGCTTCTTGGTAATGGCCTTTGGAGAAGAAGGCAGACCCTAAGTTTCCATACACACGGCATTCTCCACCTTGGTCACCTGTAATAAGAAAAATATGGACATGAAATTTTGCATTTCTTATAAAAGTTTTCTTTCCAAATCATTATATTATAATTAACACTTTATATTTGTTTGATCATGATAATGAAAAATATTTGCAAATATCATTTGGAAGTTATTGTACTATGGAAGTCAGGGGTTTTTAACATCAATCACTCAGTTGTGGGGTCATAGTTTCATTTTTTTATTTTTCTTACCTGTTAAGGCAATTAGAATTAGTAATTAATTTTGCTATAATCTTGAATCCTTTACGTATCAATGCAACACGTTAACAACAAAAATAATACAATCACACCTGTAAACACAGGGGCATGTTAATACACACACACACACACCTATATATATATATATATGTGTGTGTGTGTGGAGTTTGATATCAGTACTCAATAGATAAAAACATCAAACAATGCGAATGCATAAAAATCTTTTTCTAAACCGAAGTGGTTCAGCCGTCAGATTAAATTGAATGTTGGAATCTTAACCAAAAATCAGGAATTCCCTGGTAGTAGCATATGTAATAAACTAAAGCCACAGTGTAATAGCGTAACAGTACAAGAATACAGTAAATACAGAACATTAAGTATAGGAGCATAAATAATAGACTGATTTCAAGTTTTGGCACAAGGCCAGCAATTTCATAGGAGGGAATAAGTTGATTACATTGACCCCAGTGTTTAGTTGATGCTTGTTTTATTGAGCCTGCAATAACGATAGGCAAAGCTGACCTCAGCAGAATTTGGACTCAGAATGTAAAGATGAATGAAAAGCTGCCTAGCATTTTCCCCAGGTGTGCTAACGATTCTGCTAGCTCACTGCCTCAGGTGTGTAAGTAATATATCAAAGCCACATTATAATAGCATAGGAGTGTGTGTAATTCATAAGATAAATACTTGGTAATCAACTCATTAAATATTTACCATATAAATTAAACTCATAAAAAGATGTTGTTACATGAGCTCTGGCAAATAAGTAGAAGAAAATCAAGTACAATAGTTGCAAGAGGAGAAGACGTATATGTTTAAATAATGAAGATGTATTGCACAACAAACTCATTAAACGCAACCTGCTAAGGAAAAAAAAAGCAAAAGAAAAAAACCACAGATGTCATGATGAAGGTGATGTATGTGCATCCCTGCATCTTTCATGGAACCCACTTAATACAATCATGTTATCAAATGGTTTTCATAGTCAAAATTAGTGGACCCCCAAATGTGTTTAGAATATTATTATATTCATTGCTATGAATGTTATTAACTGGTTATTGTTATCTAAAAGGGTCCTTTCCAAAGTGATCACAATAACTAGAGGAAGTGTGTGTGTGTGTGTGTGTAATACATCACATATATTCATCATTGGTTTCAATCATTGGACTGCAGCCGTTATGAGGCACAACCTTCAAGGGTTTATACTGACCCCAGTACATTGTAAATATTGTCTGGTGTTTAAACAAAACCTTGGGGGAAGAGGAAAGGCAAAATCAACTTCCTGGGTGCATAGGGACAAAACCAGGTATTTTGTCTGACGTCTGACCATCCAATCACTGATTATACACACACACACACACACACATTTACTCTGTTACTTGTTTCAGTCACTTGACTGCGACCATGCTGGAGCACCACCTTTAGTTGAGCAAATCAACCTCAGGACTTATTCTTTGTAAGCCTAGTACTTATTCTATCGGTTTCTTTTGCCAAACCGCTAAGTTACGGGGACGTAAACACACCACCATCGGTTGTCAAGCGATGGTGGGGGGGACAAACACAAACACACATACATATATATATATACATATATATAAATACATATATACGACGGGCTTCTTTCAGTTTCCGTCTACCAAATCCACTCACAAGGCATTGGTTAGCCTGAGGCTATAGTAGAAGACACTTGCCCAAGGTGCCACACAGTGGTAATGAACCCGGAACCATGTGGTCGGTAAGCAAGCTACTTACCCCACACACACACACACACACACACACACACACATTTGTACACAGTTTTCGTCTAACAAATTTCATTCACAAGCCCATGGTCAACACAAAACAGTGACAGACAACACAGGTCCAAGGCACTGTGCAGTGGAATTTGAACCCTGAACCAAGTATTAGCGAAGTGACATTTTTAATCACACGGTCAAGTATAGAGCCATATATGCATGTTCTTTAGTTTGCTTGTGATCCAGTTACATAAGAAACAAAATCTAATTAAAGATTCCCAGTAGCAACTTTTAATCTGTCAAGATATTGCATGTAGTGAAGGATGGGAACTAGTTGTAAAACTTTTAGCTTAATCCTATGATCTAAGACATTATAAACTTAGATTCTCTCCCAGAAGTATAACCACAATGGTTTAAACCTTTTCTTATCACATTTCTGCTGAAATACACTGCTTTTGTTTCATTTAAATTTTAAAATATTGAAGAATTTAGGGAAATTAACTAACATTATTAAGTTGATGTTTGGAACTTTTGATGGAATTTTGATGGAATATTTTAATTTAGATCACGTTAAAAACTGGAAGTTTGCATCATAGAACCACAGGTGGTCTAGGGTGGGTTGGCATTAAAAGAGTTTAAACCATTAGCACAAGTAAAGAATTCAAAACTATTAAGTTAGAAACAAAAAATAATAGATCAAAGTAATAGATCAAAGTAATATTTCAAATAGGCCTTACCCATAGATTTCATGATGTCAAGGTCTTTTTTCATAAAGGCAATAGATTTGTCAATATCTCCAGTCCCCCAGTAGGCTCGGCTCAAAGCAGAAAATACTGATCCACGTAGTTTTATACTTATTGTTCCGATTGAAAGGGCAGATTCAAGCATTGTTACTGAAGCACCATAATGACCAGCTGCCAGCAGCTCTTGACCAATTACAGCTATCACAACAAATGCATTGCATTCAAGATTCATCTTCTCTAGTTGCTGAAAAACAGGCTTCAGTTTTTCTAGAAATAAAATGGAATTAAGAACATTTATTTCTTTTACTTTTGTAATTCAAGTAGTCAGCTAATAATTTAGCAATCAATAGATCAATAACGATACAGGTTATTGACACAGAACATTTTAAAATGAATTGCTTTCACTTTCTAAAAATAGAAAAACTGTTTCATTTTCATAGATACTTTTTATAATTATATTGCCATTTCATCATCAGGAATTCAAATAATAATTCAAATAACGATGAAAGTAAACAAGCAAAGTTTACTTTTTAGAAGCATTGAGATGTATTCAAAGATACAGAAATAATTAATTCTCAAATGCAGAATAATGCTAACAAGATAGCAGGAACAGGATAACATATCCATATTTTTGCAGAAAAATTTGCCAGCAGCCAGCCATGAGACTCAAATTCACATCCCTGTGATTGCTGGTCATAGTGCTTTACCATTAATCTAAACTGCCCTCTGACAAATTAATCTGCAAGTTTTGAGCTTATAAATATAGCTTTATAAGACACTGATGTTAAATTCAAATTACGATGAAAGTAAACAAAGTTTGCTTTTTAGAAGCATTGAGATGTATTGAAAGATACAGAAATAATTAATTCTCAAATGCAGAATAATGCGAACAGGATAATCTGCAATTTTTGAGCTTATAAATATAGCTTCTAAAAAGCAAACTTCATTTACTTTCATCGTAATTTGAATTTAACATCAGCATCTTATAAGCTCAAAAATTGCAGATTAATTTGTCAGAGGGCAGTTTAGCTTAATGGTAAAGCACTATGACCGGTAATCACAGGGATGTGAGTTTGAGTCTCATGGCTGGCAGCTGGCAAATTTTTCTGCAATAATATGGATATTTTATCCTGTTCTTGCTATTCTGTTAACCTTATTCTGCATTTTGAGAATCAATTATTTCTGTATAATTCAAATAATGTTAAATAAAATATAAGTATATTCAAAAATATGATATACAAACTAAAGGTGTATCGACTAGCAGTTATTTCACTTTTCAGTCTCTGCATTTGGACAGATAATCATCTCTGTTCAACTTGCTTTCTTTTTGTATCATTGTTTTTGTTTTTAATTAAAAAGTTCTATTGCTTCTTTAATTGTTGCATTCAACTTATATTTTTTCTCCATTGAGTTTATCTTACTACTAACTTTAATTTACATAAGAATTGGAAATGCTTGTGCCTAGTCATTAAATCTGTAATTACTCTGTATAATGGTTAAATCTTTTCCAAGAAAATCTTTACTTTTTCTTAGAAAAAGTAAATGGGTATCACCGTTAAAGTTCTATATATTAGGAGAGCATATCCACCAGGGAAAATAGCTATGGTTATAATAATAATGATATGCTGAAGTTTATTCAAAAGTAATTCACTAAGCAACTTGTATGGACTAAGTCCATGATTTTAGGTCTTATCCAAGCATAGTTAACCAGAGCTTCTCAACAGCAACACAGAACATCCAACAAAATACATAGAGCCATTTTATGAATTGATTGCAACATTTATCTCACATCTAACTTATGACACTCCCAAGATGCATCAATGTTATTTCATCGCTACTCATTTTTTACTACATTGTAATATGTTTAACATATGCCTGTATACATTGATACAGAATAGAAATAATTTTGAAATAATATATTAACAGATTAATATATTATTTTAATATTATTTTTTATATAGTGTTTTTAAATAACTAATAAAAAAGGTAAGTTGTAGGCTACTCTTATTGCGACTTCCTAATCAGTTTATCAAAGCCATTCAAATTGGGAATAGGAACTGAAAAATGGATTTCGTTGGTCAAGAATTATTGTCATACCATGCAATGAATAATATATAATAATTCATCAAAATTAAGATATTTTTATTGAAAAAGATAGATTGTTTCTTTATATTTATATTTATTTTTATTTTTCATCCTCCAGAATTTTGATGAAAAGGCAATGCCCATGGCTTTTGCACACTCTCTGGTGAGATTGATGGTGTTAAATGTGTTGTTTAAACTGTTGAAAATTAATACCTGCAGGAAAGACATGAGCAAAGAGGAGATTCTTGATGACTGATGTTCCTAGGGAAGGACTGTAATATTTTCATGACATGAAAATATTACACATTCATGTAAAGAAAATTCAAATTATTTTATGTCTGTTTTATAAACCTGTTGTGTACTATTCTTGAAAAAAAACCCAGTCTGTTCAGTAAGAGTAATTACAAAAAAAAAAAAGATATTTCTAAATAAAATTCTAAGAAAATACTTAACTGTGCCAAGATTCAAAGAATTATTTACCTACATTGCAAAGAATATTTTAATTTAAATTTTAACCTTGAATCTTCTTGTATTGATGCAAAAACAGCCATATTGCATAATTAGCCAGTTACAGACTTATTAATAAAGTCTTTTACTTAGACACAAGGAATGGTTATATATTTTCAAATTATGCAATGCCTTTTAACAATAGAAACCAATATTTGAAATATAAAAATGAATAGAAATAAAAAACAATGAATATTTTTTTGAAATGACTTTAATGAATATTACCTTTCAATGGAGACTTGATAGCAGTATCAATAAGTGCTGTAACTAAATCATTATTTGAGGATTCTTGAGCCAGCCCCGAAGCGAAAGTAGCCATTGCATCCCCATGATTACCAAGATGTAGTAAGGCATTACCTTCCTGTAAATATGCCTAGAAAATTGATAAAAAGAATTTGGATTAATTATTTTAATAATTCAATATAATAATTCCACCGATATTTGTCCTAATCTTGTTTGTTGTTAACAAACAAGATGAGGACAAATATCCGTCAAATGTAAATAAGGTAAATAATGTACATAATTCCTCATCTCTTAAATATAGAACTGAATAATTCCACCATTCTTCAGCATTTCTAATAATATTGTAGTGTTAGTCAACTGATCAACTAGCATGAATCTCCACTATATTTTTGAAGTGGAAAAAGTATTTTAGCAATATAATTTAGTTCAGATTTTCACCACTGCTGGCATATGCCCCAAAACTCATGCCAGTGTTTAAAATTACAAACTCAGTCAACTTATACAATATAAAAAACATGAAAATAGATTCAATTTATACAGTATAAAAACATGAAAATAAAAGGTAGAATATATACAGCAATAAGGTAGAAACGAAAAATGTATATATTTCATATTTCAGTACAAACTAAATAAATAATACAGATCATCATCATCGTCATCGTTTAACATCTACTTTCCATACTGGCATGGGTTGGACAGTTTGACTGAGGACTGGCGAGTCAGAAGGCTGCACCAGGCTCCAATCTGATCTGGCAAAGTTTCAGGAATCATGTACGAAAGGACAAATGACAAAGCAATGTTCATCCCATGCTTATTTAATATTTCCTTTTGATCAGATTTCAGTTGGGTTGAATAATAAACCCATCCCCCTCCACTCCACCATACAGCCAGTTGTTCAAGCCTGAGTATGACAACTTTTATATTTTTGTTTAGTTATTTAATCTATAGGAAGATTATGAGAAAGAACAACAGACATTGGTTTTTATTTCACTGACTACATAGCTTCATTTAGATTAGAACAGATTTATTTCTTGTACTTGCTAAAAGGAAAAAAAAAATGACTTGTTGAAGTTTATTGATAATCTCTTAGCAAAATACAGCAGCGAGAAATCTGGACGTGTGTCATACAATGAAAGTTTCATCTTACAGATCATCTTAAAAGATGAAATAGAATTAAATCTCAATGGAGATTGTTTGCTTCTAGAAATGAACTGGATAGTCCTAGAAAACTACAACTTCCTCAATGGCTCTTGTCTCTGACCACTTTTTTTGATAACTCTTTAAGTAAATTATATACGTGGTCTGATCAATAAGTATCTGGACTGTTGCTGTAGTAACGAAGCTAAAGCATGCAGAGTGAAGCTGCTTGGCACTAGTATACCTTGAACTCTACTGTGCATGTGATGTAAGTTTTAACATTCTAGCTCACTTCTGTTGTTTACAGCAGTGCTTGGAAGATGTGTAACATGTGATTGTAGCATTAACCATGACAGAGAGAGTTGAGCAGAGAATCTGCATCAAATTTTGCCAAAAGCTTGGCGATACCTGCACAGAGGCCCATGCAAAGTTTTAAAATGGCTTCATCATTCTTGACGGAGATCTTGTGAAACTGAAACCCAAGTGTCTTTTTGGTCAGCTGAAAGCAATTTTGGCACAAACTTGGCAGACACGTGTCTCATACCCAAATCTCCAGTGATAATGGAATGAACTGAACTGTAGCTAATTTGTACATCCTCTGATAACTCACGGATGGTGATTCGACGATTTCCCCTCACAGCTGCATGCACACCTGCGATGTTTTTCTTAGTTCTACTGGTTGCAGATCTCCCAGAACATTCGTCAATATCAACATTTTTTCAGCCATCTTGGAAACATCTGGACCACTCGTAAACTTGTGTGCGGCTCATACACTCCTCTCCATACACAACTTTGTGTAGGCCTCTGAGCAGGTATTGTCATGACAACTTTCTGTTATGGTCAATGCAACGATCACATGCTATACACCTTCCTTCCAAGCACTGCTGTAAACAGCAGAGGTGAGCTAGAATGTTAAAACTTAGTGGGCATGCACAGCAGAATTCAAGGTCAGTTTTTACCAAGCAGCTTCACAGCATTGTTACTATAGCAACAGTCCAGATACTTATTGATCAGACCCCTTATATGCATACACATGCAGGGAGGCAGGGCTGCATGGTTAAGAAGTTTGCTTCACAACCACATGGTTTTGGTTTCAGTTCCACAACATGGCACCTTAAACAAGTGATTTCCACTATAGCACTGGGTCAACCAAAGTATTGTGAACAGATGTGGTAGAGTGAAACTGAAAGAAGCCTGTCATTACCATCATCATCATCATTTAACGTCCGTTGTCCATACTAGTATTGGTTGGATGGTTTGACCAGGGCTGGCAAGCCGGAAAGCTGTAACAAACTCTAGTCTGATTTGGCATGGTTTCTATGGTTGGATGCCCTTCCTAACACCAACCACTCAGAGTGTAGTAGGTGGTTTTATGTGCCACTGGCATGGGTGCCATTCGCATGACAACAGTATCTGCCATGACTATGATTTCACTTGGCTTGATGGGTCTTCTTCTCTAGCACAGCATATTGCCAAAGCTCTCGGCCATTTGTCATTGCCTCTATAAGGCTCAACCCTCGAAAGGTGCTTTAAAGAATGCACACACACACACAATCATCCTCATCATCATAAATGATGAGGATAATACATGTCTGTGTGTGTGGATGGATGCTTGTCTCCCTGTCTTAACATTGCATGATCATTGTAAATGAATGTCATTCATTTCCAATATTCTGCAAAAACATGTCTGGCCTTGGAAAAATATTACTTTACTTGGAAACTGGTAGAGATTAATGACAGTAGAAAATCTGTCTCAGTAAAACTGTCCAACCCATGTAATTATAGAAAAATGAATGTTATGTGTGTGCATGTGCACGCATGCATGCGTGAACACACACACACACACACCACCTGGTTGTGTAGTCAAGAAGTTTGCTTCTCAGCTACATGATTTCAGGTTCAGTCCCACCATACTTGGGTGAGTGGCTACTATTATAGCCAACTAAAGCCTGGGTGGATTTGTTAGATGTAAAGTGAAGGAAACCCATTGTTTGTGTGTGTTGTGTCAATGTGAATATACACACACAATGACTTATATATTTAGATATTCTGAATTTGAATCCTACCATGGCCAACTTTGCCTTTCTTCCTTGGGTGTTGATAAAAGGAAATACCAATTAAGTTCTAGGTTTGATTGTTTGACTAATCCCCTCTCCTAAAAATTACTGAACCTATGCTAAAATTAGAAAGAATAATTAAGGCCATCCCCCACCCACAACAACTTATCTTTTGTTGCAAACTAAAATATAGCTGTTTTTCTTAAGCTTAAATTATTACCATTTCTCTGAGAAATGGATGCAATTTTCTATGAATGTAATATATAAAAGCAATAAGAGAGGTCTTTGATCTCCACAAATCAATCACACAACCATACCCTAGCACTAAAATTAAATTATGTATATCTCAACTTCTAGATTTCTACTCCAGAAGTTGTAGATATTACAACTTCTAGTTCTATTTCATATTTTGATAGTATTCATTAATATAGAAATGGTTGTAAACACACTGAAATGAAACAAGGCCATTTGTTACCATTATCAAGTCATCCATGTATTTCATTTATATATTTGTTTAAGGATGTTTTCTTCTCTGACATTAATATTAAACAATCACTTGTTTTTACTTGCAAACTAAAACTTTTTTTCTTCAACTAAAATCATTGACATGTCTGTAACAAGTGCTAACATTAAGTTGATAATTGTGTGTGTGTGTGTGTGTGCGTGTGTGTGTGTGTGTGTGCGTGCGTGCGTGTGTGTAAATACATCATAAAGCAATAAAAGAGGTCAGACGAAAATAGGACAGTGAGGTGCAACTGCAACAGGAAAACCCACATGGGCAGTATGTCTAATCAACTTTTATTGACCGGAATGGATGGAGGAGTAAATATGTCAATATAGGTTAATTTGTACATCATTCTCTGTGTATCTTTTGGGCAGAGATGATTATAGAGTAAAAAAAAAAAAATATCACAAGGCTGATGAATAAGCAGAATCCAGTATTTATTAACCTCCACTACATTTCTATGTATTTAACTTACTGTCTGTTCAATGCTTTTTGATAAATGTTATTTAGCAGGAAACAGGTGAGAAAGAAAAAGGGAAGCTGAAAAGAGGCACTCACAGTACATTTGTGGCCTATAAAAGCTGGTTGTAACTGAAATTTTATGACAGGTTTATAAGAAATAAAACTGATAAACTAAAGTAGACTTTTATGGTTTGATATTAAATATCAAGGATATTATTTCAGACTTAACTGGTTAGTCAAAGCAGTGCAAAGAAATTTATCTTTATAATAATATCACAGAAAAGAAAGCTGTCATCTTAAGATGTATTTATGATTAAGAATACATCCCTTGCTTTTGGAAGTGTTGATACAGTTGACATAAACATCTGAAAATAATTTAGATCATATTATACCCAGGAAAACTATATCCAGTACGTCTGCTTGTAATCATCAGGAAATGACCATTCTTCTAAAAGTGTAACGGTTCCGATTCAGTGCTTTGCAGTGCAGGCAGCACAGGGGTTTGATTGTAAGCGTTTCTAGTGCAATGTTATAGTTAGATATTAATAGTCATACTTATTCTTAGTTTTTAAAACAGAAAAGTAAAAAACAAAACAATCATAAATATTAAAGTAATTTAAATATCACAAAAAAATTTTACTGATGTAGCCATGTGGTCCAATCACATGGTTTTGGGTTCAGTCCCACAACATATCAATTTGGGTAAGCATCTTCTCCTATAGCCTCAGGCCAACTAAAACTTTGTGAGTGAATTTGGTAGAGAGAAACTAAAAGAAACCCATTGTGTGTGTGTATGTGTGTGTGTGTGTGTGTGTGTGTGTGTGTGTGTGTGTGTGCGTTTCTGTCTGTGTTTGTCACCCCTGCTTGACAACTGGTGTTGGTGTGTTTATGTTCCAGTAACTTAATGGTTCAGTAAAAGGAGACCAAGAGAATAAGTACCAGGTTTAAGAAAACAGAAAAGTACTGTGGCTGTTTCATTTCACTAAATTTCTTTAAGGCAGTGCCCCAGCATGGCCATAGTTTAATCACTGAAACAAGTAAAGAAAAAAATAGGGGAAGCATAGACAGCAACAAGAACATAACTGACGCATTATTGAATGTATTTAACACGGTGCTCCAGCATGGCCCCAGTGAAATAACTGAAACAATTAAAAGAATAAAAGAATATAATTTCAGTTCATCCTTTTTTTGAAAGTCTAGTACTTATTCTATCAGCCTCTTTTGCTGAACCGTTAAGTTACAAGGGACATAAACACACCAGCATCGGTTGTCAAGCAATGGTTGTGGTGGTGGGGACAAACACAGACACAAACATATATATATATAT
>NC_068981.1:2746403-2750203 GCF_001194135.2 Octopus bimaculoides | reverse complement strand
ATAATTATTACAATTAAAAGAGTAAAGGATTATCAATTTATTAATTTATTAATAATTAATAATTTTTACCAAGCCCTTCGGTATGTAAGCACCATTATCGGTTGCTTACATACCAAAGGGCTTGGTAAAAATTATTAATTATTAATTTATTAATAAATTAATAAATTGATAATCCTTTACCCTTTTAATTGTAATAATATATATATATATATATATATATATATATGATGGGCTTCTTCCAGTTTCCGTCTACCAAATCAGCTCATAAGGCTTTGGTTGGTATAGTAGAAGACACTTTCCCAAGGTGCCATGCAATGGGACAGAACCCGGAACCATGTGATTGGGAAGCAAGCTTCTTACCATACAGCCACACCTGTGCCTATAATTACTTCAAACGGTTTGAAAAACCAATCTGTGATTAGGAAGACTGAACAACACGAACTTGTCTTGGGTCATCTGGAAGATAGCTATGGTTCTTTTACTTGTTTCAGGCATCTGACTGCAGCCATGCTGGGGCACTGCCTTTAGTTGAGCAAACTGACCCCAGGACTTATTCTATCGGTCTCTTTTGTCGAACTGCTAAGTTTCAGGGACATAAACACACCAACATCGGTTGTCAAGCAATGTTGGGGGACAAACACAGACACACACACGCACACACACACATACACATATATATACGACAGGCTTCTTTCAGTTTCCGTCTACCAAATACACTCACAAGGCTTTGGTCAGCTGGAGGCTATAGTAAAAGCTACTTGCTGAAGGTGCCATGCAGTGGGACTGAACCCAGAACCATGTGGTTGATAAGCAAGCTACTTACCACCCAGCCACTCCTGCACCTATGAGACCACAAATTTTAAATATATTTTTCTATTATATCACACAGTATGAATGGTTCTACAATTATTGAGGCAGGTGGGTTTTTTTTATATCCTTTGAACTGTGAAGTGTGAATGTTTGAAAAAAATTTTTTTTCAGTGAAGCTCACCGAAGCTGGAAGAATAACATGCCTTGTCTAAAGGACAAAGGATTTATATCTACAGTTTTTAAACTCACACAGTTTGGGTGAACAGTCATCAATTTAACCCTTCAGTCAATGCATTGAAAACGATTTAATTGTAGATGCTATACAAACATTAACATCTTTAGACGAGAAAATAATTACCTGTGATATATTGAGTCAAATCACTTGATTATATCTCTTCATTAAAACAAATTATCCCATAATTAATTCTCTTTTAAAATAGATACAAGCTCACAGATTTCAAACATTAGTCAATTAGATTCTTCATTGAGATTGTCCCTTGACTGCTACTTATTTTATTACTGCCCTCTCCCACCCCAAGGGTGAAAGGCAAAGTTGACCTGGGTGGCATTTAAACCCTCAACATAAAGAAGTCCAAAGAAATGCTGCAACATATTTTGTCCAACATGCAAAAAGTTCTGCCAGCTTAAGAAGAAGACGAGACTCTAATAATCCTTTCTACTACAAGCACAAGGCCTGAAATTTGGGAGAGAACTTCAACTGGTACTAATTTTATCGACCCCAAAAGGATGAAAGGCAAAGTCGACTCCAGCGGCATTTGAACTTAGAACATAAAGACAGGTGAAATGCCAGTAACCATTTAGCCCAGTGCGCTCATGATTCTGCTGGCTCGCTGCCTTAGACTAGTTTCTAATAATAATAAATAATTGATCCTAATTTAGACACAAAGCCAACAGTTCTGTGGGAAGGACTTAATATCATTAGCCTTTCCTCTGCAGTACTTGACTGGTACTTTATTTTACCGACCCTGGCAAATGAAAGGCAGAGTAGGCCTTGGTAGGACTTGAACTCAGGAGGATAAGGTTTCAAGCATGATAATAACAATCCTTTCTACTGGAGGCACAAGGCCTCAAATTTGGAGGGAGGGGACTAGTCAATTACATCAACCTCAGTACACAACTGGTACTTAATTTATTAACCTCACCTGGAAAGGATGAAAGGCCAACTCAACCTCAGCAGAATTCAAACTCAGAATGTAAAGATGGACGAAATGCCGCTAAGCATCTTGCCCGGTTGCTAACGATTCTGCCAGCTCATCACCTTAATAATAATAATAATAATAATTGTTTCTAAATAATAAGAATTCTGATAGTGGTGGTGGTATTAATGACAGCAACATAAATAGGTAATTAAATAAAGAAAGAGACATTTTTGTCATCAAAAAGACAAAACTATTTTTTAGAGAGCTGCCCCTATTCTGTAGGTCAATGAATAATAAGATTTTACAAGTAGTTTATTGCAAGCTGGCAACCTGTGGTATGGAAAAATCTATGTGATATATGTGTCATTGGAAAGAAAACAAACAGTAAACCTGAGCACAGTGACAACAGGTCAGAGAAACTAGCAACAGTGTCATACCTACATGAAGTCACAGGAAAATCAAGTACCAGGTGTTTTATTTGGAGTATGTTCAGGAATAGAGGGCTGTGAAAGTAGGTCAATGATACATAACACACCATCTGCTAGAACCTGTATGTGTCTGAACCAACAAGGAAACCACTACATGGTCACTTCACCTGCTAGAAATAGTAGCCAAATCTCATTGCCTTAAAAAATCAGGAAGGACACATTGAATAATGTAATTCTTGATAGGCTGGAATGGCTTTGGTCATAGGTCTACTCAATCTGTGGCTAACAACAAACTATGTGAAGACGTTTCAACATAGTTACTTGACCTGCTAAAAATAGTAGCCAAATATTCCTCAAATCATACATCCACTGTCTTAAAAAAAGAAAAACACATCTGACATAATCCCATATCTCTAAAAAGGCAGGATTGTCAAGGCTGGAATGTTTGATTATGGATAGGTCTGCTCAGAGATGACCTGGGCATAGACAAGATGTATATTTATGTACACATGTATACATACATGTGAGAGCAAAATTTATATATTGTTAAACCACCTGCATTTCATAGTTTCATTTATTTTACAAATATTACAGATTTCTTAAAATATTAATAAAACTGAATAAAGAATTGATAGATATCTTAGAAACTAAAGAGAAGGAAAGATTTTTCACATTATACAATAATGTGAGATGAAAATGTGTTTAAATACAGGAAATATTGAGTTATATCCCAGTGAGAGAGATTCTAAGACCACATTCACAAGGAAGTAACGTATTTAGATTCAAGCAGCAGTCATTTGGAAATAATACAGACAGGTTTAATTGAAATGGGAAATTGCAATTATATTGCACAGAATAACAGTGAAGACAAATGTTGCCTTTTGTGAACGTTACATTGTAATGGAAGTAGATAAGCAAAGGTAATTAAAATATTGAGATGCACCTCAGTGTTGTAGTGCACCTGAGCACTGTATACAATGAAGTCATTATTATCACTATCTGAAAGTTAACATGTATAGATAAGGAGCAAAAGTTTCAAAAATAATATGTACTAAACAAGATCTGTAATAAAAATTCTATAACATTTATTCTTCATGTAAATTTGCAGTTATTTTTACTTTCAACCACCTACTTGTTTTATTTATTTTAAATATACAAGGAGTGGCTGTGTGGTAAGTAGCTTGCTTACCAACCACATGGTTCTGGGTTCAGTCCCACTGCGTGACACCTTGGGCAAGTGTCTTCTACTATAGCCTCAGGCCGACCCAAGCCTTGTGAGTGAATTTGGTAGACGGAAACTGAAAGAAGCCCGTAGTATATCTATATATATATAAAAATGAGAATGTGTGTCTGTCTGTCTGTCTGTCTGTCTGTCTGTCTGTCTGTCTGTCTGTCTGTCTGT
>NC_068981.1:2715495-2744951 GCF_001194135.2 Octopus bimaculoides | reverse complement strand
GTGTGTATATACATCTCTATATATAAAGATGATGCGTAGTCTAGACGGCGTTTTTAGATTTCATTATTCTCTTTAACCCGGGCAACGCCGGGTATTTCTGCTAGTATGTATATATATATATATATATATATACGTATGTGTGTGTATAAGTTTGTGTGTCTGTGTTTGTACCCCAACATCGCTTGACAACCGATGCTGGTGTGTTTACGTCTCCGTAACTTAGTAGTTCGGCAAAAGAGACCGATAGAATAAGTACTAGGCTTACAAAGAATAAGTCCTGGGGTAAATTTCTTCGACAAAAGGCGGTGCTCCAGCATGGCCACAGTCAAATGACTGAAACAAGTAAAAGAGAGTAGCTACATGTTATCAGTTACAAATAAGTTGTCATTAATATGATTGAATGGCTAGAAAAATCTGATTTTTCAATGTGTCATTGACACGACTTAAAATTTTTGTCTCAGATTAGCAATCCAGAGGGAAAGAGTTTCTGATCTTTTGAAAAGATTAAATATACAGATTGGTGGAGATCCTTTGTCTTATCTGTTTAATGCTTCCTGACGAGAATGAGTAAAGCAGCAACTTTATAAGTAGGGCTGGCTCTAGGGTTGCTAGGATGGTGAGCAAGCTGAATTTTGGTGCCCTTACAAATATGACTTTTATAAAAAAAGTTCACATGAAGAAAAATATGCAAATGTAAGAATAATAAGAACTTTGTATAAAGTAAATAAATATATATTGTTGCTATTATGTTAAACTGTCGTATGTCCAAATTTGGCCAAAGGCATTTTTATCAATATTTAATTTTGCTTGCAATAGCCAGTTCCTTTGGTCAAACTATCGTATCTCCAGCTGCTTAGATGAAAAATTATCAAAGTGTAGTACAATGGTTTAGTATTTTTCAAAAATGTAGTAAGTCCCACATACAACAGTTTTGCAAAAATATTTCTGACTGAAAATATCATGCATGCATAGAGTTACGATTTTATGCACCCAACAGAGTATTATTGTTAGGATGAAACTGTTGCTAATTTAAAAAGAAATGGAATGGTGGATCTATTTTTTCATTTTCTGAAAAAGTAACGTTTTGGACTTACGACACTTTTGCATAATAGCAATGATGTAAATTAATATATGCAATCTATGCATCTTCTTCCTTATAATTCCTTAATTTCAATTTCAAACTTATAATCCTACTTCAGATTATGAGGAAATGATTACCGCTCTTGTAATAGTTGCAACTGTTTGAGGGACCATGGGTATTAGGAATAAAGTATTTATTACAATATACAAACTAATGAGAACAATTCAAACCCTTTCATAATAAAGGGGGAGAAAAGAGAAAATTTACATTACTTGTAGACATCTCAACACATTTTTGCTGGAAACACTGATGGAAGGGTGAGAGAAAGTTCAAAAGGGGCTGTTGATCTTCTATAGAAGTAACAAATCCTCATCATTGTTTAACGTCTGTTTTCCTTGCTGGCATGGGTTGGATGGTTCGACTGGGGTCTTGGAAGCCAGGAGGCCGCACCAGGCTCCAGTCTGATCTGGCAGTGTTTCTACAGCTGGATGCCCTTCCTAACACCAACCACTCTGAGAGTGTAGTGGGTGCTTTTTACGTGCCACCAGCACTGGGGCCAGAGGAGGCTGGCAACGACCACGATCGGGGGAGAGAAGCACAAATGTGGACAAACACACAGACATGCATGTATGGACCATGCACACAACTGGCTTCTTTCAGTTTCCATCGATCAAATCTATTCACAAAGCTCTGGTTGACCAAAGGTTATAGTAGAAGACACTTGTCCAGGATGCCACATAGTAGATGTGGTCCCAAAACCACATGGTTACAAAGTAAATTTCTCACCCACGCAGCCATACTTGCACCTTTATCTCAATTATAAATCAATCAAATGAAATACAGTAGTTATTTTAGATAGAGGGTACTTCCCTATAATGGTAACTGACATTCTTAAGCTGATTTTTTAGTATATTAACTGAGTTTTTTTTTTCATTAATGTTAATTATTACTTCTATAAATCAACAGAAGATACAAAACTAGGATCATCATTCAATGTCTTGGGATTTGCGTTTAGCTTATTAAACTAATAAAAGTCTTTTTATTTTAGCAAAATCATTTTATTGCTGCCTGTGTTTATTTTACTTAAACTAAGATAATAAAGGAACTAAGATAATAATAAATGGCTTTTGAACACACATTAACAAGACTCAAAAGTGGATGTCTTTAAAGATCTAAGACAACACTACTGTATGCAGTAGGCATATAAACTTAAGATTCATCATCATCATCATCATCATTTAACACCAATGTTCCATGCTGGATGGTTTGACAGGATCCACTGTATCCAAAGGCTGCATCAAGCTGCATTGACATGGTTTTCATGACTGGATGCCCTTCTTAACACCAAACACTTTTTCAGTACAGGCTGGGTGCTTTTTTTCAAGCCACCTGCATTATTGAAGTTTGCAGGACTACGAGCTCTGGGGGAGGTGAGGGAGCAGCTTCCTGCTAGACAAGGAGATTCCTATGAGAGGTGGGCAGAGCAGGTTCCAGCAGAGAGATTTGCAGGGCTATTATTATTGATGAAAATTTGAATGCCTCCTAAACATTTCTATAGCAAATTTGAACCAACTCACAAATTCATAATTTTCATTTCATTTACCTCAATTCAATGAGCAAAAACCATCAAATAATTAATTTAGAAAAGATTTCTTCTATATCTTATTTTAATTAGATACTTTTCTCACACAGTTAATGAAGAATTGTGAAAAACAAACAATTGGTTTAGCTTATAACAGCATCGTGTATTTATTAATTCAACAATGAATTAGTCAACAGGTTGGGCTAAATTAGTAGAACAAGCCATCATACAGGTTTTTCTTTATCTTCTTTTATGCAAGAGCTCATGGATAAACTAAGAGTTGCTACAGTAACAACTATTCAGAGGACTAACAGATTGGAAATGAACAGAAATAACAGATCAATGAGCAGGAAATACCTTTTGGACAATTATAAATAAACTGTTTCTCCCGCTATGCGACTACCAAAATATTTAAAAATATAATATGGATTATAGTATGAAGATGTTTTAATCTCAAGTAGAATGCATATAAAAATTATTACACATCACTAAAACATGTGTACTGATAATTCACATTATTTTAAGAATTATCTTATTTTATACTGAGATGTTTGTTAATGTCTTTTGCCCAGTTTTCTTTGAGGGATATAGACATTCTGTGAATTAGATATATTACTAAAAATCATCTGAAACATTCTCATTATTATTAAAAATCATTAAACATTATGTATTTCTGCATGGCAGTATGTGTTAGATTGTTGGATCTACAAGTAACATTGAAGAAGTTGCATAAACAAGTTGAAATATTTCCTATTTTTAGCTAAGTTAACTGAAGCAGAGAATAATGTCTTGTTTAAGAAGCAAGTACAATGGTATTATTAATGGCAGAGTTTGATACTGAAACAGTAACAACTGTACAATGGTCTAATTAGATTGTCAACTGGAAAACAAGTTTTGCTAAATGTTACAAATATTGTATTTTTATAGAAGGTAAAGAACCTAAATCTTAAGATACATTCTTTTCTACACTGGGAACAAGGCCTGAAATTTGGGGGAGGGGGCAGTCAATTAGATCGACTCCAGTATGCAACTGGTATTTAATTTATCGACCCTGAAAGGATGAAAGGAAAAGTCGACCTTGGCAGAATTTGAACTCAGAACATAAAGACAGACGAAATACCACTCAGCGTTTCACCTGGTGTGCTAACGTTTCTGCCAGCTCGCCACCTATCTTAAGATATATTGCAACCATATATATTCATTATATTCATTTCTATGTTAAGTTCCAAAGTAGGTCAATTCGTTAAAAACTACCTCCTAATTACAATATACTACGCTTGGCAACAAAATCTGTTCCTTATCCATCCATCCCATTTATGGAAGCAACTTCTCCCCCTTCTATATTCCTCTTTTTCTTGGGAAATAAACAAATGAGAAAGAGAGAAACAAGCATGTCTATTGTTGAATAATATTTCATATCAAACTGCACTATAACCCTAGCTTACCTGCTCATGTCCTCCACTAAAGCACAACAACAAGCAGAAACTAACTAAATGGCACGGTGCCTCAAAAAAGCAGACCAAATCCAATTAAAAAGAATCAACAACATACACAGTCGACCAAAGGCCACAAAGGAGTCTGTAACTTTAAGAAATTTGTTTTAATTACATTTAAAAAAATGTTATTTGTAATTTACAAGATGTGATTTTTGTCATGCCTAATCATCATCATCATCGTTTAACGTCCGCTTTCCATGCTAGCATGGGTTGGACGATTTGACTGAGGACTGGTGAAACCGGATGGCAACACCAGGCTCCAGTCTGATTTGGCAGAGTTTCTACAGCTAGATGCCCTTCCTAACGCCAACCACTCAGAGAGTGTAGTGGGTGCTTTTACGTGTCACCCGCACGAAAACGGCCACGCTCGAAATGGTGTCTTTTATGTGCCACCCGCACAAGCCAGTCCAGGGGCACTGGCAACGCTCGCTCGAAAATCCTACGGGAGCCAGTCAGGCGGTACTGGCAACGGTACATATATTTCCTATAGATAGATACATCTACTGTATATGGGTTATGTTCTGAGACTTTCTTTAGTAGAGGATTTTTCTACAATAGTGAATGTGGAGTTTCTTCCTGTTAGCTTGTTACGGAGATGATGAAGTTTGATCTACTACAATATACAAAGGTTCAATGTTTATTTACTTGAATCCTTGACATATGCAAGTCATCTTTCAAATGTCTTCTGCTATATCTTAATCCTCAGAATATTTTGGTCCTGGTTATATTGTCCTAACACTGCAGTTTGTTAAGAACAAGACTAGAAACCTGTTTTTATGCTTCCTTAACATATTTATTCTGGTCTACTTGTTGAAAAATCTTAAAAAGCTCTACACACTTGACAAAGTAAGTAAATTGAGAAGGATTAATGTTTTCACTGTAACTTAAGAGTGGAGGTACTCAATAGAAATTATGACTTTCCATTTCACCGGTCATGGTGGTGGCTTTTCCTTTCTAACTGTGAGCTACTGTTCTATTTCATTATTGTAGTCCTTGACAGAATTGGAATGTCCTGTAAGGAACACAGGCCTGGGCAAAAATCTATTCATATTGAAATCACTGATTATTCTATCTCATATTTTAGCTTTACTGGGGTCCAAAAGAAAGGTTTCAGGAAGAATATCATAATTGAATAAGTTTTTATAAGGGTTTCAGTCTTAAATTCTGCTAGGCTTTCACAGCTAGTAAGGCTATTTACACACAACTGGATTCACTCTCTACATGTATAACATTATACAGTAATTTATACATCATATGTATATATAATGATTAATGTATACAACATTATACTTCAAACATTATATATATACATATGATGTATACAGACATCTCCATATACACACATACATACATAGATAATACATAAACACACACACACACATATATATATATACAATAAATATACATACTTTATATTTGTCTAAGTAAAGGTTACTTAAGAGATGTACAAACTACCACCCATGAGAGAATTTCAAAGTATTAGAGAGTAAATACTCAACTCCTGTTGTTGATATACAAACATGCAATCGAATAATCCAAACACCCAGGAAATTTGTATTTAGATTCAGCACATAGAAAAACTATTTAAAGCTGTATTTACTCTTGACTACCGTCCAACTAGTCATTGACACTAGATAGAATTACCAGTTTTGGGAAATTATAAATAGGGGGAAAAAGGAACTGGTTATCAACTAAAAACAAACAAAAAAAAACTTATGATGTAAAAACTTTATGAAGAAGATCTTTTATAATCTTCAAAAACAAACTCAAGTTATCAAAATATTTTTATTTACATTTGAAAATGTTTAGATAATTGAATTTATTCTGGTAGATGGCATTATAATTGCTTTCATGCATATAAAACAAATTGAAATGAAATGTGCATTCATTTCTAGTTTGTGCAATAAAAGTGCAAGATAGCTGAGTGATTAAAATCCTGAATTCAAACTTTATTGACAATAGGTGACCTATGCCTCTGTGAGTGAGTCAAGTGAATTTAAAAATACTAAAAAACAACTAATCTTTTGTTTATTATATTTTTCTGTATGATGGCACATAAAAAGCACCATTTGAGCTTGATCATTGCCAGTGCTGCCTGACAAGCTCCCATGTCGGTGGCATGTAAAAAGCACCATTTGAGGGTGGTCAATGCCAGTACTGGCTGGCTGGCCCCATATCGGTGGCATGTAAAAAGCACCATTTGAGGGTGGTCATTGCCAGTACCACCCAACTGGCTGCCGTGCTTGTGGCACCATTCAGTACTGGTTGATGCCAGTACTGCCTGACTGGCCCTCGTGCCAGTTGCACCTAAAAAGCACCCACTATACTCTCAGAGTGGTTGGCATTAGGAAGGGCATCCAGCTGTAGAAACTTTGCCATATTAGATTGGAGCATGGTACAGCCTTTTGGCTTGCCAGCCCTCAGTCAAACCGTCTAACCCATGTCACGACGATGATGATCATGATGATGATGATGATAAATGAAACAATAAAATGGATGGTCGTTGGCGTTAGGAAGGGCATCCAGCTGTAGAAACTCTGCCAAATTAGACTGGAGCCTGGTGTTGCCATCCGGTTTCACCAGTCCTCAGTCAAATCGTCCAACCCATGCTAGCATGGAAAGCGGACGTTAAACGATGATGATGATGATGATGATACAGGGATGAATTTGTGTCCTTACAGAACGAAAACATAAACACTAGTTACAGTTTATAGCAGTGTCAGTCACTGATAACCCTATAGCGTCTTTCAAAGATATCAATCACTTAAGGAACAATTCTGCTTGGAGATAAAGATTTATAGAAGACACAATGTCCAGTTGTGAAAGCATTGCTTCAATGTACACCAACTGGAAAACAGCTTAAAATTGAATGTCTGCATTTATAGGGGTCAAAGCAAACCCATATGCATCAAAACTCCCATAAGTTATAAGGGTGCTCTTTCCCTTTTTTACAATGTTTCAGTTGAAGTGATGACCAGACATTTGCAGGGTTTAAGAATTTGTTATAGTTCACCGAATGACCTGAAAAAATTGGTCTTTCTTTAACCATTACAGACATTATTTAGAACAATATAGGAGGTGCTTAATTGTGTGCAGAAGACTACATGCATACCAAATACAACCCAGGCAGTATGTAGATATTCTGGAATGTTCTCGAAGGAATGCACTTCTTGAAAATGGCTCATTCAGATTTGGCAGTGTAGTAACAATATTTTGTGACTGAAGAAAGCCATGACACTGATCCTAACAAAGTTAAAGCAACTAAAATAAAGAGTTTCATGAAGACACCTACTTTGAACAACTGGATCAGACTTGCAGGCAGTCTAAAAGGGATCACATGGGATTCAGTCCAGAGCTCACCACTGTGATGACTGTTTTGGAATGTGCAGTGATACAGTTCTGGAACCACATGACAGTTTCTATGATTTGATCTGAAGAGAAATGTGCAAAGCTTAAGACTGACCACTACATACAAATGTGATGACCAAGTGAAGTATTTTTGTGGCATATTGGACGAATTGGCTTTTCTAGCTATAGATGAAGTAGATAATGGAATGAAGCACAAGTCCTAGTAAATTATCTAAGTAGTACCTGTGAATTTGGTACCTGTTGTTGCATCCAGTCACTAGTTCTGCCCATAACTGTAATGGAAGCAGAGGAAGAATCCTTCTCAAGCATATTGGATGCAATGTTTCAATAGACAGAACTAGTGACTGGATACAACAACAGGTTACCAAATTCACAGGTCCTACTTAAATAATCTACTAGGATCTTTACTCCATTTCATTATCTACTGCATCTATAGCTAAAAAAAGCCAAGCCATTGGTAAGGAAGCTTGAAACAAGCAATCTATGTGAAAGCTAGTTACTTTCTGTGAGTCTGTGGGAAATGACTACCCAACCACCAGGAAGGCCATTGCAAGTAACAGAAAGAATCAGGCTCCTGTATCAAAAGCCTTGATAAGGAATTTCATAATGACCCTTCAAAAAAAAAATCAGTCAGACTTGCCACGAAGAAACATCAACAATATTTGAAGAATCAATATCTGGACTATGGTGACTGAAAATACAGTTTGATGTTCTTAATACTGTGTTCATTTTTATGATTGTACAAGTAATTCTGTTCCTCTGTAATACAAGTTTTTATGTATATGACAGACTACATGGCTGAGTAAATGCATGAATCTTTGAAAGTGAATGTAGTATTATTAGTGAAGATCTCATCATCATCATTTAACATCCATCTTCCATGCTGGCATGGGCTGGACAGTTTTGATACGAACTGGCAAGCCAGAAGGCTACACCAAGCTCCACTGTCTGCTTTAGCATTTTTTTTATGGCTGGATGCCCTTCCTAAAGCCAACCACTTTACAGAGTAGACTGGTTGCTTTTTATGTGACATCAACATAAGTGGTGGCCATGATAACATGGCACCAACACCAGTAAAGTCTATCTAGTTAGTATCTATTATAAATCCCACAAGAAGAGTCTAATGAGGACTTTTATTTGTTACTCTTTCACACGGTCTTTAATATCAAATGCATTTAAACTGTTCTGCATTACTTTCTAAAACCGAAAACTAATTGGAAATTACTAATTAGATACCTCTCCTTGATTTCAATTTTATGATAGGATGCATTGAACAGCTAATTTATAATGGTAAGGATTGAGCAGATATTATTTAATAACCTTTTCCAATAATTCCAAAATGATTAAAACCACTTGTACTTCTAGCAAATTGCAAAGACATCATAATACATAATGTGATTTAAGACTTACAATGCTTACTAAATCATTTTTTAAAATTTAATTTGATTTAACTGCTGTTGAAATTAACTTTCTACTGTTACAAACTCCAAATTAACTACTAGACATAAGTGATACAAGCACAAATCTGAAACAGACAAGAAAAACCAGCCCTCTAAAGGGATTTGAACTACAGTTCTGTTACTTGTTGGACAGCTGGGTTACTGTTTACACTACAGAGCACAAGCCAATCCCTCTCTCACAAATCATGTCCTTATATCTGTTTTTCTACTTGTTTTCTTTCTTTACTTTTTCTCTTTCCTTAACCATGCTATTTTTGTCTCTATTACCTCTTCAAAACTTGTACAAAGTTGTTGTTTTTTTTTGTTATATAACATTAATAGCAACACAATAAATCAAGTTAACTTGTTTTTGATAGTTCTTCAGAGTAGGGAGTTGCTGAATTAATTCAAACATTACAATTTAGGTTTTTTGATAGTATACCGAGTCACTTGAAATATGAGGAGAACTTCTTTTCCCCTTTTTTTTTTTTTTCTTAGCAATTTGTAACTATTTTCCACAGTAACTCTTTGAATGCCATTACCAAAAGAACTAATAACTTTTCTGTAATTATTACAATAATAAATTGTACGGTTTCAAAACAAATTTATCTGAGAATAATTATGTAAAAGTAATTGAAAAACAATTTAATATCATTGCTATAAAATATTAAAAAAAAGTAAAAAGCTTTAGAAAACTTATAATTTAAAAATTTTTATGAATTTCCCAATTGTTTTTTTTTAGTTTAACCCTTTAGCATTTAATTTGATCATATCAGACACAAAATATTCTACCTGTTTTAGGTTCAAACTGGTCAGATCCAGCCTCTTACACCTACCCTATAATGTCATTCTAGAAATATACAATCACAGCATCGAAATCTTGAAGTTATGAAGTGTGGGATTCATTCAAAACAAAATGATTTGAACAAGAATTACATTTGACAGAATAATCTGAATGCTGAGGGGTTGAAATACATTTGAAATCTTGTTACAGTTTCAGAAAGAGTATTTGAAGAGAAGCAAGCAAATATAAATGCAGCTGAGTTGGCAGAGCTGTTTTAAAATGTGTTTTTTAATTTAAAACATTAATAAAAAGTGATTATCAATTAAATCAGAAAGGCAACCAAATTAAAAATTAATTGAAACAATGTTGTAATTTTAACCAAAATAATAAGGAGATGAGTTTGGAAAAAGTGCATTTAGCTATGTAGTACTGTAGAGTCTCACACTGGCAATACAATACAGAGTTGATAAACTCCAATCAACTGAGCAATTAGTAGACAAAAACTTCCTCTAGGAGTGTTTTAAATCTTAAAAAGCAAACAAGAGAGATTAACTCCCATAAGATCAGTTGACTGAAATTTTTGGACAATATAGGCAATGCAGATTGGAGCAGATCTGATGTTTAAAGTCAACTTGTGAAAGTCATGGACATGTTTCAGTCCTGTTAGACCTCCTTAGGAAATCATATTCTACTCAGTCAGCATGAATAAGATTGATCGATATGTGTATAGAAAAGGGGGAATATAGTAAAGCTGATTATGAATATTAACAATATGGCTGAGGGAAAATACTTGATTACTAAATACAAATACAGTAAGGTCCAAATAAAGTGAGATGAAAAACTCGATTATCAAGTGAGACTATCCAAGCAATTTGGCTACAAGGAATAATTTGAATAAAAGTATTCTGTTCAGGTTTAAAAGTGAGGAAATTTGTTCTAAGAAATTTTGCTCAAAATTTGTTCAATTCAACAAAATGAAGTGGTATTTATATTTTATGTAATCAATAAGGAATCTAAGATATATGTAAACTTTTATTTGGAAGGGAAGGGATTACTCTCAGCAATTATGTAGTTTGATTCATGATCAAAAGAGTGTGGGTTCAATTTCTGGACTAGGCAGTGTGTTGTGTCCTTGAGCAAGACACTTCATTTCATCCTGATAGAGCTTACTCAGCTGTGAATGAGTACCAGCCAAATGCTTGTACAGCTCTCTTCCATTCCAGCTATCATATACTGGATGTGCTGTTGGGTCAAAAATGAAGGTGCTTGAGAGTGTGTCTATCACTGCTTGCAACTTCATAGGCAGCTAAAATAATTAGCAAAAACATAGCACATGCTACTAAGCCATACTTGCACACAGGTAATAGTTGACTGCACTTATCTTTGCAGTATTAAAAGTTGGTTCCTTACAGAAACTTTTCTGATGCAGATGAATTAATCACCTTCATTTTACAAAATTAATACAAGAATATCTAAAAAAGTTCAAAATCTGAAAGAAAGGGTAGCCAAAAGAGATTTGACAGTAATATGGCTTTGATTGTGGAATAAATTAACAGAACTGCTAAACCAAAGGCCCACAGCCAATTAACACCTTTAATATTTAACTGAATCTCAAAACCAATAGTGAATTAACAGTTTAACTCTATTGAGTATACTTGTGTGAATAATTTGTTACTATAATTCATGATTTGCTGTGATCCAAAATTGGGATAACCAGAAATATAATATTCTGCAAATCCATCCATCTGATGGAAAACATGATCATAGACAAAAACATACAAGTTAAAATAAAATTTCTTCTAGGTTTGATAATAAAATCAACAAAATTTTAGTACAAGGAGTAGGAATACAATTTTATTTTACCCTTCATAAGTTCATGTTAAATGGAACTATAAAAATAAAATCATGAAAAAATTTAGAACAGAAATTTATGAGCTGTAAACTTCACAAGAAATTTTATAAATTAATATTAGTATTTGAAAATGTTTGATAATTTTGAAATAAATTCAACATCCAGTTTAAGATGTATTAATATGTACAGTAATTGGTTGGAGAATCTAAATATAGAAAAACAATTTTACTGCAAGAACTAGAAAACTTATTTTAAAAAATGTAAATTTAAAGATGAATATCTATTTCTGATTTTAATTTTGATCAAAAAATAAAACAATATTCAAAATAAATGAACAATAAATAAATAAAAATGAAATCAGAAAAAAATTTAGTTCTTTGCTTAATCATAAATTAATTGACAAATCATAAATAAATTAACAAATCAAATATATTTTTACAATGATAAAAATAGTCAAAAAAAAATTGAAAATTCAAACTGGGGTCATTTAGAAATCAACATGTTGCTTGTTTATATTAAACATATTTGGCTCTGAAGATAAAATAAAAATATATACATGCAAAAAGGAAGTGGTTACTTTTAAGTTTACCTTATTTACAACTTTTATAAAATCTTCCCATTTTTTTGATGAAATAAAAACCTCCTTAGCAGGACTAGTTGATTTTTTCTTGTATTTGTAAGACCACTTCATCATGGTAATTTATCAACTGTGATTATTAATAATCAGTTTTATAAAATAAGGAACTGATTCTGTCTGAAGCCACAAAAAAGTTGATATTTTTTGTGTTAGAATCTGAAGTATCATCAACAGAAAATCAAGCAAAGGCAAAATATACAGTAAATGTAGGATAGGTTTGTCTAGACTGCCAACCATCTCAACAGAATTGTTAACTGTTGTACAGTCAGTCACTCCTCCAGCCAGCAGTCTGTGTATCATTGATGGGCTTTAGATAATGCAGGTAACCCAGGAGAAAGACACTGCTGCTGATTTAATAGTTGTTACACATAAAGTAGTACTCAACATATATAATGAGATGACATAGGAGTTGGCCTCTAGAAATGCAAGTGATATTGATTACTTAAATATATTTCATTTAAAAATATGATTTTTAAATTATGATTTACAAAAGTACACTGAATTAAATTTCTTACTAAAATCATTGTTAAAAATCACCTAAAATAATACCAACAAAAAGTGATATAAAGCAAAATAATTCTAAACAATATAACAAAAACATGTAATATTTATGAGAGCACAAAAGCAAAAAGATTCCCCACAATCTTAGAAATAACGCATTTCTGAAATACATTTCATTATTGAATGGACGGCTAAGGAGGTGAGCTGGCAGAAGCATTAGCATGCTGGGCAAAATGCTGAGTCATGTTTTTTCTCCTGGTTCTAAGTCCTGAGTTCAAATTCCACCAAGGCCAACCTTGCCTTTCATCTTTCAAGATTGATAAAATAAGTACCAGCTGAGCACTGGGGTTGATGTAATCAACTAGCATGCTCCTACTAAAACTTAGGGCTTTGTGCCTATAGTAGAGAGGATTATTAGATAAGGTACTAAAACATCTATTGCTAAATAGAGTCTATATATAAAGTGAAAAAAAAAAGTATTAAAAATGTATTTGTTTGCAGTCAAGGAACACCTATGATCATGTTCCGGTCTATTAGCCATCATCTGCAGAATGCAGTCAGCTCAAAGCTGCTTGATAAGTTGACAAAGGATTTTACACACAGAAAAGATTCACAAATAATTTATATCTATTTTTTTTTTGTGTGTGTCTTGCTCTGCTGACAATGGTTGGTTTGTTAGTTTAGTACAGCAGGGAAATGTGTAACCTTGTAATTTTACTTTCAGTTGCAGCTGACACCAACTTGATTCAAATAAAAAGTACTGTATTCACCCTCAGTACAAACTGATCTTGTATATAATGTGACCTCCCACATGAATGAATAAAGAGACATCACTGATTTTTAGCTACAAAATACAACCCCTGTGTACTACCACAGTTACTACCTTTGCCTTAGCAAAGGCGGAGGTATTGGTTTCAGTTGTGTTTGTTTGTTTGTCCATGGACAAAATATCTCAAGAACCGCTGGATGGATTCAGATGAAACTTTCAAGTATGTTTCACCTTGTGACTGGTACAAAATGATTAGATTTTGGGATCGATCCAGTACCAGACAAGGATTCTGGATTATTTTTCCGTTTCTTTTTTTTTTTTTTTTTTTTTTTTTTTTTTTTTTTTGAGAACGGCCGGGTTCATTGTCAGTATTCTCATTTATGAGAGCAGTCAAATTTATTTCAGATATTCTCATTTTAAAAATCATCTCCGGCTAATCGGTGAGAGGATACTGGAGTTGCCTTGGCAGAGGTCTGCGCTCTCTGAATGCTCTTGTTTACGTTTTTAAAGAAGCTAATCTAATATTGTGGTAAATTTTAATATGCTAAAATCAAGCCTGGCACAATTCCTGTTTTGGCTCAGTAAACTTTTGCTTGAAAGCTGACGAGCAAAGGCTATAGTAAAAGTTAAAATAAGGTCACTGTTCATCATCATCATTTAATATCCCTTTTCCATACTAGCATGGGTTGGATGGTTTGACAGATCTAGCAAGCCAGAGAGCTGCACGAGGCTCCAATGGTCTGCTTTGGTATGGTTTCTATGGTTGGATGCCCTTTCTAACACCAACAACTTTTACAGAGTGTACTGGGTCCTTTTTATGTAACACCAGCATGAGAGCTTTTTATATAAAACAGTTTTATCACTTAGAAACCATCAAATCAGATTCCTCATCTGATTTTTTCCAATAACTCCAGTATTTCTTTTTCATGTAATTTTTCATGAGTGTTTCATCCTACCAGCTCATCAACATCATCATCATCCTAACCTGCAGTGCTATTTTATAACAGTAACTGGATCATTCCACAGCAGGTTATCTTCTTCCATAGTACTGATGCCAGTCTTTAAAATACCCTGTTTTACTACTCCCAAATCATATATTGGAGTAAAGTATCCCACATTACTTCAATGCAGGCAGTAGCAAGGCCAGGCCCTTTAAGATTACCTCCAGATGTTTTCTTTTCTATTTCATCCAATGTTTTCCCCTTAGACACATTTTAGTGTTTGACGTTTTCTGAGGCTACACTTTGTTCTTTCTCCCTAGTTTAATGTTGCCGTTAAGAACAAATTTTATACACTCTATATAAGGATTCTTTTCAGAAATTTCTATGAAGTTTAAATTTTGTAATGTAAGCAATACATCTTTTACAACTCAGACTTTTATTATAAGAGTGTATACTAAAAATTGTTTTTACTATCAAATGTCAGTAATGTAACTTTCACATATGTATATGCATTCATGAATATAGACATGTACATGCATATACATATATATGTGTGCATGCATATATGTGTATGTATGTATACATATATAAACATACATACATATTTACACATACACATATCTATGTACAATCTATTATTAGTCTATATATCAACAGGTAGACATTTTACTCAATGATATCATCAAACTGATTGAAACTTGCATCAAATCTAAGTGATTTGCTGAAAAGCATATAATTTGATAGCTACCACTGTCTGATTTTTATACAAGATAAAAGATTTCTATAAAAAAAAATATAATACAAGTTTGAAGTTCGGAAATTGTAATATTGTTATCTGTTACTTTTTTAAAAGATAAACATTTTAAATTATAATCTTTTAAATGAAATAATCAGTTTAAAAAAATAGAATTTATCAACAGGGTGTGTGTGTGTGTGTGTTTCCATGTCTTGACATCATGTGATGGTTGTGTCACTGACATACAGGTGATGCTGTCCAGTTCCAGTCTTCAGTGGAAACATGTCAGGCCAAGGGGAAATATTACCCAAGTTGGATAACTGGAAGGGCATTCAGCTTCAGATAATCTGCCTCAGTGGATTTCTTCTGACCCATAGAAATGTGGACATTAAAATGATGGTGATGACACCACATGCATATTAACAACTGTCATTGCGTGTGTTCACTAAACATACAGTGTTTCATAGTTGCATACATTAGTCATTAGCGGTCTTGGATTACTGCCCTTAATATCTTTGCTTCTGTAGCTTTGTTAAATTTGTTTATTTTATTATTATCCTTTTTTTCTTTTTTGTTATACATAATACTGTCCCCAATTTTGATTTTTGGAGTGGGGGATTCAATTTCTTGCACTTTAATGTTTGAATATACACTAGTGTATTCTAATGTGAGAAAACTCCCCACCCACAAAACTTCTACACAGCCTAAACATGGCATGGTAATTGTAATTCAGTGACTATAGACAAAATATAAGAGTTCCTAGAAGAAATCTCAAGGGTTGGAATGTGCAAGTTGAATTCTTGCTCTCATTTTGTTTGCTGAAATCTTCTCAGCCTACAGACATTGTGCTTTCCCAAACCAGCAGACATACAGCATCACCTTAAAGTAATGGGTAAATCGTTTAACATCTCTTCTCACAAGGAACTTCTCTATGATTAAGGTTGTAGTACTCAGTTATTAATGGAACAATCTGAAGTAGAAGCCCAATTACTGAATTGTATTTTTGTTTTTTACTCTGCAAGCTCAGAACTTTAAGCGTGTATTTAAGAAAACCTGCTGTTTTCATGCATGAATTCACTAATACCACTGTGCAAAATATTAAATCATTTGATGCCTTTTTGACTTGAAGCCTCTAAAATTAAGTCAAGTTCTGGATGTGGATTGATGTGGGGATACACACAGTAACTATTATTACTTTTGTAAAGCTATGCACATGTGGAGGGTGGGGGAATGATAAAAAAAAAAGAGGAGAAATATTAAAAATCCATGAAGCATGGTTTTACTGTTTTCAACATTGTAAAAACAAAATGAGTCAGAAGTTGTTAGGAGACTTGTAAAATAACAATCTGGCATAGGGGACAGATTTACAAGTTATATATGTATCACCAACTTCTCCACTAGGCTAGAAATAATGCGACAAGCTAAAAATGTTCGTACCCCATGCTGATAGATGGACAGAGGTGGAGCTGTCACAACACATGCCTTCTTTAATCCACAATCAAGTGACCCTTTTTAGTCAACATAGGCCAATCTATAATCCAATATCTAATACATTTAATGCATAACTGTCAGCTTGTCTAAATACAGTTAATCAGTATCACATTTAGACACAGTGGATCCTTTCCAATTTTAATCTCTGAACCTTGTTCTCAGCACCTATGAAGTACTCTGCTTCAGTATTACAACTCTGCATGTTTGGATGAACATGTCATCAACTGGAATCTATATCTTAGTTTTTAAAAATTTGATACCAAAATTATATATTTATCAGTTATGGTGAAGAAACTTGACAGAAAGATGTTGCCATAAGCTTATTAAAAAAGTAATAATATTGATTTCTAACATAGGCATATAGTCAAAATGTTAGGTAAGGGGTGTAGTCTATCAATCAATTGTAGTACTTGACTGGTACTTATTTTATTAGCCCCTGAAGGATAAAAGTAAAAGTGATCTCAGCAGGAATTGATTTCAGCACAGAAAAGGGGATGCAGTCCAGAAGGTAAAAGCTATGTATCTCTTCTTGTGAACACACATTCTTGACAAGAATGCATCACAAAGACAGGCCTTCTTCAGGATCACAAAATATTTTGTTCCACAACAATTACTAATCATTAACAAAGCTCAGGCTGAAACCCACAATGGTGTAAAGTTCACATATCTGGAATGGTGCTGCTACTACACATCCAGATATCCTAGATTACATCATAAAATAGGTAATCTGATTGCTATGAAATCGCTCACTAACACACTCCATCTTTTTCCCACAGGCATGATGTCTCCTCTCTTTGCCTTTTCTACTGCTACTACAGAGGACTCTGCTCCCCAAAGCTAGCTGGTCTTGGGCCTCCTTCACTCAAGCACTCATCTCCTCTCATCATCCATATTGTATCCACCCCCACCTTCCCATAGATTCCTGCATAAACACTTATGCCCAGAACATTGAACCTCTGAATTTTCCTCCCCAGTCTTTTTTTTTCATTGCAGCCATCAATTTGCAATTACTGAAGAGGCATATAAAACACCACATCCATCTCTCCAGTGTTGGATGGCTTTTGATAGCTATGAACTTAACCTCCTTCTATCCAATGATGAATTAAATATAAATACCACAAGGCATTTTGTTCGTCATTGTACTGATTTTTCCACATTTTCTTAAATTGGGTACAACCCCAGACATTATGTGGGATGGAGATTTGATGGCATATGTTATTGATTGGGAAAGGAGAGAAGGCACAGATGACTTTGATAAAATCAACAACAACAGTCATAAGATAAAACAGAATATAAAAGAAACAATATGGCAATTACTTTTTAATATGGAATCAAAGAATTTGTCTTCCTTTGGAAAAACATTGAAAGATTTAAAGAAATCATAGCTTATAAGTACTTCAATGTATTGATCACTATGTAGGATGAATTTAAAACAAAAAAATTAAAATGAGCTACAAAAAGTAGTTCATTTGGGTTAATGGTATGAATTCAGATAAATACATTAGGCAACGAAATATTGAGTGACCTTTGAAATTTTAAATGGAATTTTCCTTTGTCATAGAAAGAAAATAAATAAATACTGCTGAGTTTGTTAAGTTTCAAAGAAAAGGGGAGATATTTTCAAGAAATTTAGAATCAACTTTATACAATCAATTCACATGATTTCTGTTTGTAGGCAAAGTAACAGCTATGGTCAGGTTTCAATCTTATTGGGCCTCATCAGAATAGTATGATCTACTAAAGCCCGTTTTGATCAACTGACAATAAGCTTTTTCATAGAGAAAAAAGTTGTAACAATTTTTGCTGAGTATAATTTTTATACTTAAAAAATCAAATGAGACGAGAGAAATTAACTCAAAAGGTACAATTTTGATAAGTTAAGGGGTGAAATACTGAATACCTTCACAAAAGTAGAAATTTCTCTTTTAGCTGGAGTAAGTAAACAAAAAACCAACTATATAAAGGGAAAAACTAACCATATAAAGAGAAAATTTGCAGGAATTAATGGAGAATTTGTTTTGCAAATGTCATTCAGTGCAACGACCCTGAACTTATTTAACTAATATATGAAGTTGCAAGCTTAAGTGTTATAGTTAAGTATTACACCCAAGAACAGAATGTAATGGTTCCTTCAATAAATGAACTTATAACCCATAGCTTAAGAAAGATATTGGAAACTTTCTTCAAATTGCCTTCTATTCTTTATTACACCTACACATAATTTAAGATGTTGTTTTAAATGGTTATGGCATTTTCATTGTCTTTTAACCGTAAATTCTATTTAAACACGTATACAAATAAAAATAAACATTACATTCATGCAAAATCTATTGAAATATCTAGAGTAAACTGTAACCACAATGTCATTCAATAGTGAACAAGTTTTTTTACCAGTAAGACTCTATGAATGAGTTGAAACAACTGTATATATGAATAGGTGAACAAAGAGGAAGTTAAAAATCATACTAAATAGAAGGCCAGAAAAATAAACCAATAAAAATATTTTGTATGCTCAAGTAATTATTTACATTCAAAAGATATAGCTTATAACAGTGAAAGATCAGAGACAGCAAATATATTCTGTTAAAGAAAAGACTTAAGTAATTCAATGAATTGGGTAAGAAACAGTAGTAAAGTTGTTAAGAGTGGTTTGAAGAAATTCAGTATGTTTCAGTTCAGTGTGTCTACAGTTGTTCTATGTATAAAATGTACAGTAATAATTCATGACAATAGAATGGTCAAAGGTAGGAAACTTCAGCATATAAGGAGAAATATGTTGTTGCTTGTACAATATAAATTTAATTTATAGAGCTCAAACAGAAACTGAGAATTAATGATGTCCCAAAAATACAATGGTGTAATATTATATCAAAAGATGAAAGAGACCAGAAAAACAAAGTGCTGTGATTGATGAGAGGAGTCGCAGCTGTTATAGAAATAGCCTAGAGAATACTTAGAGCAAACTCATTGATGCTAATATAACACTTTGATTTCTTCTTTAAGTACTAACATAATGGATTTAACTTTGGGAGGTAAGAATAAATATTTCAGAAAAAGTTAAGCGAAATGGCATACCTTTTATTGTTCCTTCCCACACGCACACAGAGTTTTACAAAAGTAGCTACTTTTCTTGTCTATTGATCACATCAATCTAAGTCCATGTTAGAACGAGTGTCTTAAAATATAGGAAAGCTTTAACAAACAGCTTCAATATTACCTTGCCTTGTGATACAAGATTAGTCATACATGTTCTGTAGTTTTAGTTCAAAAAACAATTTAACGAGGAAATGAAACATTTGAAGTTGAAACACAGAACACAAGACAAACAGCCTTGTCAGGCAGTAAGCCATATGCTGTGACAGGCAGGAACCATTCCTTACCACAGTAAAACAATGAAAGCTAACCTGTCATGAATATGTATACTGACATGGCTCCCTGTCCAAAACCATTCTCCAGGGAACAGTTACAGGAAGACAAAGAATATCTTGCTCTAACAAGAACAAGGACTGGAGAAGTTTCAGTACTTCAGCCATTCTGCATATGATGGAGGACAGGGACTCCCAGAGCGTGTGTGTAGAACAGCACTCCAGCATTTGGCTGTGCCAGTTATGGGAAAATGAATTGAGGCTTGTGGCTGATGCCAGTACTTCCTGCAATTTTCATCCAATGTATCGCAATTAGATTCAGTCATGGCCTTTCAGATATGCTGGTGGCACGTAAAAAGCACTATCTGAACATGATCGATGCCAGGACTGCCTGACAGGCCCCCGTGCAGGTGGCACGTAAAGAGCACTATCAGAATGAGGCCGATGCCGGTCCCTGCTGACTGGCTCTTGTGCCAGTGGCATGTAAAAAGCACTATCCAAACATGATCGATGCCAGTACCACCTGACTGGCTCCTGTGCCACTGGCACATTAAAAACACCCACTACACTCTTGGAGTGGTTGGCGTTAGGAAGGGCATCCAGCTGTAGAAACATTGCCAGATTATATTGGAGCCTGCTGCAGCTGCTGGTTCTCCAGACCTCAGTCAAACCATCCAACCCATGCCAGCATGGAAAGTGGACATTAAACTATGATGATGATACATTATTTACATTTGACGGATATTTGTCCTCATCTTGTTTGTTGTTAACACGTTTCGGCTGATATACCCTCCAGCCTTCATCAGGTGTCTTGGGGAAATTTCAAACCTGGGTTCTCATTCCTAAGGTATTTTTTGATGTTGTTGTTGTTATTATTATTATTATTATTATTATTCAGGTCACTGCTTGGAATCGAATTCGGAATCTTGTGGCTAGTCGCCCACGCTCTTAACCACTATGCCATATGCCCGCATGATGATGATAATGAGGAAGGTAATATATGGATGAAAGATTAAAAATAAAATATGACTATTCAAAAAGCAAACTAAAAATTTCATTCACCATTGGAGGGCCATGAATTTTAGCAATTTTCATCCAATGTATCTCAGTTAGATTCAGTCATGGCATTTCAGATATGCAATGCATCTCTTATATTAAACAATACAACACACACCTATGTTAATGTGTAGTTTCATGAATTAAAGGGCAGTAAACTTTATCTAATTTACTACTAAGGCTACTTTAATAAGTGTAGAAAATTTGGTGAAGTAGAAAAGACCAAATTTAGTTAGTATAAGTCAGCTGTGATTCTTTAAGATATATTTTAGTTGATGATAACAGAACAGGCTTTGGGTTTAAAGAAGTAATTATGCTGTTGGTATTTCAATTTATGATGTTTTTTGTTCACTTGGATCAGAGGTCAGTAAACTACAGCCTGCATGTCAAACCAGCCTGTGGCCTAATTTCATCTGCTCTGCCAGCTTTACTGACAATGAGACATCGCAATCAAAATTCTTTGTTTCCCTTATCTATTCTACAGTGAGCAAACAATTATATTCCGAATTGAAAAATAAAGTAAAAGTCTCTGTTTTGTAGTGACATCAGATGAATATGACAAAAAAAACAAAATGATTCTTTTATTTGCAAAGTGGTGGTGGTAAAAAGACAAAAGTTTCTCCAGGTGCAATATACCAAGCTTTCACCTTATGAAAAGAATAAAGCAAGAGTAAATATTTTCACCTTTCCAAATGAATGGAGCAACAGAGGCAAACTATGTCTCCTATGCTGTCACATTATAGCATACAAGAATAATCAATTGTAATAAAGGGAGGAATAACAAAAAAAGTTTACTTGTCTCTTAAGGAAAGCATATAAGCTGCCTGGCACCACATTTAGCCTGAAGTTACACTTGTTTCCTTTCAGTCTAACTGAAAATGTTGTAATTTTGCTACATGCTGTCTCATACCTGACACTTACTGATTATACGAAACATGAGGCATTTCCTTCATCACAGTGACATTTAAAACATTAAAAAAACAAAACAAACAAAAAGGTGCTGCTTTAATCTTGTGTGATCAGGGTTGCATTTTTTTTTTTATTTGCTTTGGTCTGCAGACATAAAAAACATATCCAATCCAGTCCACCTCCAAAACAGTTTGCCAACCTGTAGCTTGGATTTAGGAAATGGTGTAAATGTGTTACTGTTTGTGAAATTATATAAAGTGCACAAATTGAAGCCAACAAGGCATTCACACATCTCTGACTTGTGTTACTTCAGTTTCAAAATATTTGTGATCACCAAGTGCAGTATGTGTTTAGTCTACCACAATACAGGAAGCATTTCTTTAAATACATTTGTAGTTAGTGTTATTGTTATATGTGGAAGATAAGCTGAGAACCTAGGCAGAACAAGCACAATTCATAATGGACTTGATATAATCTTTATAAATCAATACAGTTTCCTTTCAATGACTGAATGCTGTGCTAATGAATGTTCTTGAAATATTTATTCTGGTTATTTTGTTTCAGTTGTTATGATATCTGTATTTTATATGGCTACACTGGTGCATTTTATGACCAAACATTTTAGTCTTTTGGGACATGAATGAATGTAATATTGGCAAGAGTGTTACAGTGCAAGATTGTATTTTAATTAACTAAATTTATAACCAAAGTGAAAATGGAAAACACATCATAATCTTAATTCTGGTCAAGAAATGTAAGAGAGAAATCTTAGAATTTAAATTAAACTCAAGCATAGAATACAGTAGGGAGTGAGTCTGATGTCTGGCAGTTTGGTGACAGCTCCAGATAGCTTTTGGTCTCCTTTGCCTTCAGTGTTGTCAGCTATATTATTCTGATCTTGATCCCCCATTACATTGTAGATAATAGCTGTAAAATGAGATTATGAATATTGGTATATCATATCATGATCAGCATTTTAAAGCTGGCTTTCCCATGCCTGCGCAGCTTGAATGAAGTATGAAGCAGGTTTTCTATGGCCAGATGTCCTTCTTGTTTCCAAGCAAAGTAAGGAAACAAGAAGGAACATATCCAACATATACTAGGAACACATCCAACACGTGTGTGTGTGTGTGTATATACATACATATATGATGGATTTCTTTCAGTTTCTGTTCACCAAATCCATTCACAAAGTTTTGCTCAGCCCAAGACTATGATAGAAGAAACTTGCACAAGTGCCGTTGGCCTCAAAACCATGTAGCTGGGAAGCAAACTTCTAAACCACATAGCCACGCCTGCACCTACGTGTGTGTGTGTGTGTGTGTGTGTTTTGAAGAGAGTAGTCAATAACACAGACCCTCGTAATATCCTCAGAGCTAGCTGGTTAGCTATCATTTGTATAAAGTGTGTTTCCTTAGTTACACAAATAAGAAAGAAATAGAGTGGAATGCTATCTTGTTTTATTGGTTGAGTAACATCAGAGAGTAGTATAATAGGGGACTGAAAAGGTTAGAAGTTATGTTAGATGTGAAGGTTGAATATATAGGTTTTTTTTCAATTTTTTTCTTTGAATAAATTTCTGGTTTTTCTATTATATAGTGCCCTACAAGACATGTGGGTATATTAGACACACCCTAATTTCAGCAATGAATATTCAGGAAAACGTTTTTAGTGCAGTAAAGCATGTATTATAGGCTCCACTTTGCATATAGGACCCAAGGTGATTCTTTGAGAAAAAAAAAGTGCATCTTATATGCTGCCAAATATGGTACTATATTTTATCTATTTAGAGCAGTGGTTCTCAACCAGGGTTCATATGGCCTTAGGGAACCCATATAAAATTTTATTGTTAAAATTTATCTGCAATAAATTACTTATACATCTACAATACACAAAATATTTTAATTTTTTTTTATAGGCACAGGCATGACTGTGTGGTAGGAAGCTTGCTCCCAATCACATGGTTCTGGGTTCAGTCCCACTGTGTGGCACCTTGGGCAAGTGTTTTCTGCCAAAGCCTCAGGCCAAGTAAAGCCTTGTGAGTTAATTTGGTAGATGGAAACTGAAAGAAACCCATCATATATACGTATATATCTGTGTATGTGTTTTTTTCCTACTACTCCCACTACCACTTGACGACCGGTGTTGGTGGGTTTATATCCCCATAACCTAGTGGTTCAGCAAAAGAGGCCGATAGAATAAGTGCCAGGCTTAAAAATGTCCTGGGGTTGATTTGTTCAACTAAAACCCTACAAGGCGGTGCTCCAGCATGGCCACAGTCAAATGACAGGAACAAGTAAAAGATAAAAGATATACTGAATGGCTATGGAGGTCCAGTGGAGTAAGATAGGAATCAAAGAGGTTGATAGGCAAAAGACGGTAGAGTTTTTGTCTGGCTTAAGCACCAATGTAATCTTATCTGTAGTTTCCAATGGTAATTCACTGTATTAGTAAGAAAAGCTAATTATGTTTGTTAGAGTTTCCCATTTGCCATTTTAAATGTTTTAGATGTGATACTGCAGGAACCCAGAGCACATGAAGTGCTTAGATGTTGTTTCTTTTATTTATCTTGGCTGGAGATGGCTTTTGTTTAGTCCCAGCCTTGAGAAACTATTTGGCCCTTTTAATTGTGTTTATAATGTCAATGTTTTCTTGATGTGATTTGAGATAATATATAGTAGTTGCTTGTGTGTATATGGTATGGTGTTATAATCACGCAATATGGTATCGTGGATGAGAGAGAGAGAGAGAGAGAGAGAGGGAGAGAGAAAGAGAGAGAGAGAGAGAGAGAGAGAGAGATTGTGTGCGTGCGTGAGAGAGAGAGAGAGATTGTGTGCGTGCGTGAGAGAGAGAGAGAGAGATTGTGTGCGTGCGTGAGAGAGAGAGAGAGAGTTTGATGAACAGTTATAGCTGTTATTAAAGTTGTATTTACATTGACAACCAATAACAGCTATAAAACTCTGTAAATGGAAGCTTCCTGGAGACGCAGCCTTCAGCATGGTTTGAGGAGTTATAACTTTTATGAGAAAGTAATAATAAATGTACTCGGTGAAGGGAACGACGACGCTTTTTACACTGTCCATTAAGGATTGAAAAGGGAGAGAGGGGAAGAGGATGGAGGAGAAAGAGAGGGATGCAGAAAGGAGAGGAGTTGAATGGAGAGGCAGTATGAGTGAAAAGGGGAAGTAGTGTAGGATATAGTAAGGGGAGAAGAGAAAGGATTTAGAGAGTCACAGTCATAAGAGGGAGGTAGTCAACAGAGATTATGAAACAGAGAGAGAGAGAGAGGGAGGGAGAGGGAGAAAAGGAATCTGACAGGGAAACATTGTTTCCCACTATGTGCAGGGGGATGGGAGGTAACGATGCGATTAACTTTTAAGATGACAAGTGTTACAAAAAGCAGTAATTATGAACTGTGAAGTAAGTAGCAAGCAAGCCAAAAAAATGACCCATTATCTTTGTGCATTGTCTCTGAAGAGTGGAATGCAGTCATATGAATGTTATCACAAAAGTCCATATGTTCGAGAAAATAATAAACCTGAGTAAATAAATAATCTAAATGAAAAATTAATTTGAAAAATAGGATTTAAACACTGGAAGATTTATTGCTTGGTTGAACATTCAAATAAATGCACAAGTCACATACACAGCAAAAGACCCCAAAAATAAAACAGTTTAATCCTTATATACTTATAGACTACAAGTAAAGAAATAGGTGCAGGTGTGGTAAGAAGCTTCCTTTCCAACCACATGGTTCCAGGTTCAGTCCCACTGTGCGGTACCTTGAACAAGTGTCTTTTACTATAGCACCAGGTTGACCAAAGCCTGGATTTGTTAGATGAAAACTGAAAGAATCCGTTGTATATGTTTATAGATAAAATGTGTGTATGTGTGCATCTGTGTTTGTCCCACATCATCATATGACAACCAGTGTTGGTTTGTTTACATCCTTGAAAGTGGTTCAGCAAAAAAGACTGATGGAATAAATACCAGGCTTTAAAAAATAAAGTCATAGAGACTCCTTTCTCTGCTTCTTCTAAAACAATACAGTGACCAGTGCTTTCTTAGCAGCATTATAAACCCCAGGGCATATCAATGCACTGGGACCTATAGTATCTACTTATTTATAGCAAGCCACAACATAAATATACATAAATCAGAATTGGGCCCCTGGGCAACTGCACTGTGTGCCCATGTCTTAAGACAGCACTGACAGTGGCATCTGCTCCATTCAGGCAGTCTGAACTCATCTCTGCACATTTCATTTCCCAGGCATCTACTAACTACAGTAAACCACACCTTCCATACTCAGTACCTGTCTTATCTTCTCACATTCCTCACACAAAATACTTAATATTGTCTGTTTTTTCTCTGATATTTCCAGTGTGTCTCAACTTCCACACCCAGTACTAAATACTCTGTTCACTCTTAGAACTGCATCCTTCTGAAACTCCAATCTCATCAACATTATATAAAGCTTACAACAATTCAAATTGAAAATTGAAAACATTAATCTAGTCTATCCCTTTAAGGTTGCTAAAAAACAGATTTTATAGGCTCTTCTTCTCATATATAAATAAAATACATCAAAAAAATAAACACGTGATTAATATTGAATGTAACAAGGAAAATAATTTCTTTTCTTTTCATTAAATATATGATTAACAAAATATAGATAATTATAACTGAGCCATTTAGAATATAATTCATGGTCAAGTGCAATGTGAGATAGTGAGGGAGCCTCTATCTAGGTTGCCTGACTTGCTAGATTTAGCAGCCAAATCTCCCTTCTCACTCAAAAAGGGAAGGACACAATAATATAATCTTAGATATAGTATAACTGAATGCTTTGATCACAGCTGGAGCATCTTTGAACATAGGTTGCAGGTATTGACTTGCATATAATCAAGCCAGGTATTTGCTACATCAATGTCACTTGACAGGGAGGACCTACTGAAGTTGTAGTCACTGGCCCTCTTACCCTTCACTAATACATTTGAAAAAAAAAAAAGTATTCTGACAGTTTTAATTATATTCTTACAACCCTTCCCCACCAGGTTTCTTAAATCACAATGTAAGGAGTAGGTCAGCCTCTGTGTGTGTGTGTGAATAAATAATAAAATCAAAATTGGATGCCATCTTTGCTCAGTCTTACAAGTTAGACGAGCCTTTCTTTTTAATCATAAACAATATTTTAACATTTTTGTATTATTCCGTCTTTTGGCTCAGAATATTCTCATCTCAAGATATTTAGAGTACTTCATAGACATATATCCACACATCTATACAACTTTTATTGTACTTTTCAATTTCAGCATATTCTATATATATATTAATAGTAATGGTATGACAACAAAAGAATGAATGAGACCTCGATATTATGTAAATAGAGGAATTTATCTATACTATATGTGACAATTAGTCGGTTGTCATAATAAAACTCAGAGTTCCGGATGTCAGAGCAGAAATCTGCTCTGGCATCTCGTCAAGATGAGATGCCAGCGCAGATTTCCGTCCCGGCATCTGAAACTCGGAGTTTTATTATGGCAACCTAATAATTGTCACATAATATAGTACATATATATATATATATATATATATATATATATATATATATAAAGAGAGAGAGACAGAGACAGACAGACACATACATCATCATCGTTTAAAATCCGTTTTCCATGCTGGAATGTGTTGGACAGTTTAACTGAGGACTGGCAAGCCAGTAGGCTGCACCAGGCTCTAATCTGATCTGGTAAAGTTTCTACAGCTGGATGCCCTTCGTAACACCAACCACTCCGAGTGGGTACTTTTTACATGCCATTTATATATATATAAATAAAAAGGCAAGACCTTCCCAACCTTATTGGTTTTAAAAACAAAATAAATTAAGTCTACCTACATCTTTCCAAACCATCCTATATTAATATTATATATTTAGTTTATACTTACTATTCCATATAGTAAGTATATATATATATATAATAATAAATCTCTGCGCAAGATCTAAACAGCAGCCATAAATATACTTCACAATATATATATATATATATATATATAACTATACTCCAGAAGAAACATTTAAACTCACCAGTTCGATTTCCACTCATTTATTTATTTTTTCTTTTGTGTGTGTCTTCCAAAATTTTTGCTGCTTTTGCAACCTTTTCAATGGATGTCATATTGCCTTATGATTATCTCCAGACACAACAAAATTTGTTTCAATACACAAATTCACATAAAGAATCTTGCAAGCCAGAGACAAAAATGTGAGCACGCGCGCGTGTATATTATTGTGCCTGGGGAAAGTCATTCTGTTTTAATGCCTTAACACACTCACCGGTAACAAAAAGTAACAAAAATTTTAGAAAAAATAAGTAAGTAATTGAATGTAAATCGAACCGGTGAGTGTGTTAATTAATAAGGCATTAAAAACAGAATGACTCTGCCCCAGACACAATAAAATAAGCTTCAACATACAAACTCGCACAAAGAATCTTATAAAGCAAATATAAAAACGAAATATATATGAATGTTCTATCATATAAACTTGGAGTATATTTTTTTGTTCTGAAGAAAAAAACCTCAGACGAAATGTTTAGCTTAAGTTCTCTTTAATTTCTAATACATATTTTACACTTTTTGTTCGTTGTGAGCTCTCTCGTGACCAGGAACTTAAACAGCAATATAAAATTAGACATCACAGGGGAGATAACTCTTAAGACCTTAACATGCAACAGAAAGGAGAAAGAGAGAGTAATTACATCGGTTTCAGTCGGTTGTCTTTAGGTATAATATTAGGTAGAAATCAGAAAGTCTTTCTAGCAAAATATTATATAAACGGTAATCAATAGAATAGATAATTATATGTATTATACAAATTTATAAATTTCAACAAACTGATATTTCTAATCATTTTTGAAGAGTTAAGTCAGATATTTTAAATATAAACGCAACTGACAACCTTTATATTTTTTCTCAATAAATATATTTAACAGATTATAGATATTTACATTTTAGCTACACTCAAGTATGAATATCTACAGGTTAGCCACACACAAGTGAAAAACAAATGAAGTGTATGAGAAAATAGTATTTGTACAAAGATAACAACAGTAAACTCCCACCTATCCAGTAACCACTGGAACCAGAGGATTGCCTAGTAAATGAGTCTTCTGGATATCTGATAATCACTCTAAATTATTATAGCACATTATGAAACCCATTAAGACTATATATGTATGTATATATATATATATATATATATATATATATGGAACAAAAACGCAATAGAGGGCATTAAAATGTTCGGATAGGTAGACGACACAAAGGCAGACAAGAGAAACAACAATTAGAAGGACAGGCAAAAAAGATGGGTCGTTCTTGACTTTCTTTCTTCAGTCAAGTACCAGAAGTCACGACCATTTCGGACAGTTATATATATATATATA
>NC_068981.1:2703159-2715187 GCF_001194135.2 Octopus bimaculoides | reverse complement strand
ATATATATACAGAGAAATGTACTTGCAAGGTTGTATGTCTGTATTAAAATCAATGAGGATATTAAATATGCGGATGGTGAATGTATAGCGATTATCCAAATAGATGAGAAAGTTGGTATAAAATGATTTTAAATGGAATCTTGAGCAGGTGTAGAGTATGATGGCCGTTTTGAGAAGATATAGGTTGGTATGGGCGAGTTAATTCCAGCCACAACAATCATCTATATTTCTCTCATCAGAGGTAACCTAAAGGATTCATAAAAAAAGTTATTTGAATCTTAAAGTTTTACTCTGTGTGTGTGTGTGTGTGTATACACACACACACACAGTATTATTATTAATATTCTGAATATAGTGGAAGTGAGATTTACCTTTATGGTATAATTGTATTTTGTGCATTAAGTTCAACTGTAAAATAATCCAGTAATTTGCACAATACTCATTGACTAACTCATTTTCTATGCTGATGCTTAAATAAAATTTAAATAATTTTATATTTTGTTAAATTTACCTGTAATTAGATTCACTTTCAGACATAAATTATGAAACAGATTTGGTTAAGAACCCTTTTCTTCTGTTTTTTTTTTTTAATCAGTTTCAGCTCGAAGCTATGGCCATGCTGGGGCACTGCCGTTTTGCTACACTGTTATTATTGAGAGCCTTCTCTAATATGTGGCATTTGGTGAATAAGGGAATTTGATGTCGCAACCCTCATTTGCACCTCCTGCTGTGAGGTAGGTTCATCTGGGACTCTCGACAGGAAGAGCTCCAGTTTTGATTTGAGAACACCTACATCCACTTTGTGTAGGTACCTCAGGCTCTTTGGGAGAATATTAAAAAGCTTTGTTAAATTATGTTTCAAAAAGTCACAATATGTTGATAAATACACAAGTTAGAGCTGTTTTAATAAACCAGTCTAAATTAACGATTATTTTAGAATTTAATTGAAACACACAAGGGGTGTATTTTGTTTATAAATATAGTAACGAAATGGCTAATAACTAAAAACAAATTCTATTTTATTTCTAATTGAAACGAATTCACAATTAATAAAAGTATTTAAAAATGGCCATTTAGTTCACTTCAAAATATAAGGTTGGTGATATTTTCTTTGTAGAAACTTTGATATGATTTTGATATCAAGTTAGGCAGGGAAGATTTTCACATGGACTGAGTCAGAAAAGTTATTTCCCTTGTATAAAGAATAATCTTTTAATGCATAGCGTATACATGGAGAAATCATTCTCTGATACGATACCTAACAGACAAGAACCATTTACACACGTACAAGTGCGCAGGAATATAAGGATGAACGTACACATCCATATTCTATTTTTGACTCCTTTTACAAAGGTCACTGCTTCCAGGGTCTTGTCTGTTGTGTCGTCTGCATATATCCAGAAATTAAAGGTTTCTCTTTCGTTTTTCAGAGTACATCGCATTGACAATACATGATCAACGAATTGATAGATATGGTCTGCTTTAATTGTAGCCGTGGGGGGAAATTTTGGTCATGTTTCGTAATCCTCTTCGAGAAACTTGGAACAACCAAAATGGTATAAAGGTTGGTGTAAGAGTTCGAGGAAGGGAGTTTAGGACCCAATAGTACCTCCCATTCTTCTTATTTCCCCTTCTCGTATAAGGGTTCATAAAAAGATTTTCGAGAATTTTCTACATATATACTATGGCATACAATTCTTGCAGGCTTTCCAAAGAGTAGAGACGCAATGCACAGAGGCGTTCCCAGTAAAGGTCCTCGATTTTGTTTCTTTTCAAAATTTATTAAGGCGACAAACTGGCAGAATCGTTAGCACGACGGGGGAAAAATGCTCAGCAGCATTTCTTCTGGCTTTATGCTTTGAGTTCAAATACGCCGAGGTCAACTTTACCTTTCATCCTTTTGGGGGTCGACGAAATAAGTACCACTTGAGTGGTAAGTGGTTCCCGTCTCCCCCATCAAAATCGCTCGTGTGGTGTCAAAACTTTGAATTATTATTATAATGAAATTATTGTGTATAGTGCTCAGGTGCACTACAGCTCATCAAAGGTGCATGTACAGTACATAGAATTGTGTACTAATGACAGGAAAGTGAACAGTGTATGAGTCATAATATATATGTGTGCATGTGTATGGCGGGTAGGATATCAGGTGTAGTGTTGATGAATTTCAGGAAATGGAGGTTTTAAAGGAACGCAATGTCTTCGCAACTAACAACTGATGCAGGTAGTTTGTTCCATGCTTCAGCAACTCCGAGTGTGAAAGTCATGGGAGCTGTGCTGTTTTCAGACAGTAGGCATATCCCATGTATGTTAGACACATGGAGCTCAAAAAGGTGTTCAAGGTGGTTGTTGGTACAATGGTTAATAATTTTGCAGGCGTTTACCAAGTCAGTTGCCAAACGTCGGAGCTTCAATGTATCTATGACCAGGGAAGCAAGGCGTTCAGAGTATGGTATATGCCTGATGTTTGCATTATAGTTGCTTTGTTTAATACAAGCTGCTCCAAATCTCACCCAGAGACCTCAACTAACAACAGAAAGTTGGACATTTTACTATGGATGTTATGATTAACAATAATATATTGTAGAGGAAGCAGATCAGAATCTGATAACTAAGATTCTGTTAAATTTGTAATATTTCAGTTTTGAAAGAGAATCAAGTATTTTCAGGTTGACAATGTGTGCAGTACCCATGGAAGCAATATTTTGTAGTACTGATACGTTTAAGTTTCCTGATATATTAATTAATCATCATCATCATTATTCCACATGTGATGTAGCATGGTCTGGTGGTTAGGGAACTGGGCTTAGGCAGGAGTTGTGTCCTTGAGTAAGGTACATCATGTCACATTGCTCCAGTTTATTCACCTGAAAATAGGGACCAGTTGACTGCTGGTGCAGCCTTCTTTCTCCTCCAGCTGTCACATTCCACTTAATCGAGGGCTATTTACTTGCAACTATATAAGCATCTAAAACAATTAGTGAAAACATGGTACAGGCTACCACCACAAGGTCCAATGCTTGTTGCAGTGTGATGGATTTTGAGCCTCAGTAAGCCTGAAAGCTATGCCAGTGGAGTGCAAGCACCTGGCAGGGCTGCTCATCATACTAGGCAGGACAGAGGACAGACTAGTATGGACCTCTTCAATGGGGTAAAAATAGGTTTGCATAGGGCCAACTATCAAAGAAAGAAAAAGCAAAGTTGCAGAAGCATCATTGACATTTCGGAACCAACAAACCCTGGGAGAGGAACAATCCAGAGTCAAGAAAAGTGGAGAAAAGTCAACAAAGGCCCATGCTCTATAGGGAGCAAAAGGCTTTAGAAAGTAACAGTACAAGCTACTAGGTTATATTTACTTGTGAGTGACGGCTAAGTTTTTTTTTAGTATTTTTAGATTCAGATCCCACAACCTAACAGGCCTATAAAGTATATGGGCTCTATCAACTCCCTCTGAAACAAAATATATATCTAAAAAAAGCAAAATAAAACAACATTCATACAACCAAACAAAGCTGTTTTGTTTATTCAGCTGTTGTTTATTGTCCAGTGAAATCAGTAGATGCATCAAAAAACTAATTCAATATAACAAAAGACATTATTTTGTTCTGCATGCCTCATGTATCACAAATAACAAATTTCACTGGGTTGTTAGTCATTATAAGCATCGTTATTTGAGGAAATGGAGCGTTACTTCGCATCAACAATATCCAAAGAAAAGTTGCCTAGCATGTATTTAAGTATAAAGTAAAACAAATGTTTATCTCTCTATTTATTCTTTCATGGGGTCTACTTATAAAAGAAATAAACTTAGGACAGGATTTCATTTAAGTTTTGAAATTTATTTTACAGCTTTAGATCTTGGGAAATGGTTTTTAGCAATATATATATATTTTTTTTATAATTTCAATAAAGATTAAAGTATGTTGGTAATAAGTTAACAACAGATATCTGTTTAGCATTTACATTAAAATTCATAAATGAATGTACATTACAAAAGGGATATCTCAAATTTTCTCATTACAATGGATTAATCTGTGATGTTTAAATAATTTTGTTTTATATAGCTACATATAAGTGGCTAAATTTTCTCCTTTAGTATCTTTGCGAGTGCACAAATGGCCACAGAGATAAGTTACCAGACAACCAGTTGAAAGGTTGGCAGTTTATAGTGTGTCTATGGCCAAGAAAGAGACTCATCAATAGCCTCAGTCCACCTATCTTGAAATAAGTAATGTAGTGTTTGAAGAAATCCTCACACTAAGCAAAAGCTGTACTTTAAAGTGATTTATTAATTTGCAGTACAGAGTTCAATTCCTTTTGGAATTATGAAAATACCATTCTAGTAACAAGAGATTTCTCATTCATTTTGCCTTCACTTTTAACATCATATTTAAATTCAGACTGTTTATGGGCTGCAAGTGATAGCTGGTATGTCTCAATAGTTTATTCCAAGTTAAGCTGATGATACACAGGTATTTGCTAGCAGGTGACTATCTTTCTCATCCATAGAAAACAGCTACAGTGGAGCGCTAACAGCACCGTCCAAGCGTGATCATTGATGGAGCAACTGTCTGGCTTCCATGCCAGTGGCACATAAATAGCACCATTTGAGCGTAATCATTACCAGCGTCGCCTTACTGGCACGTGAAAAAACATTCGAGCGAGGTCGTTGCCAGTGCCACTGGACTAGCTCCTGTGCAGGTGGCACGTAAAAAACACCATTTTGAGTGTAGCTGTTGCCAGTACCACCTGACTGACCCTCGTGCTGGTGGCACGTAAAAGCACCCACTACACTCTCGAAGTGGTTGGCATTAGAAAGGGCATCCAGCTGTAGAAACTCTGCCAGATCAGATTGGAGCCTGGTGCAGCCTTCTGGTTCGCCAGTCCTCAGTCAAATCATCCAGCCCATGCTAGCATGGAAAGCAGATGTTAAACGATGATGATGATGATTATCCAGATAATGAAGTCCTAGATACACTCCAATCTGCATTGTTTGTATTTCCAAAAATGTCTATCAACTGATCTTATTGAAGTAATTCCATTACTTGCTGTTTTCAGACTTCAAACACTCAACAGGAAGTTTTTGTCTACTAAATGCTGGGATAATCTCATTTGAGTTAAGTCTTTCATGTAGCAGTATTACATAAACAAGACCTTACTGTGTAGTATGGGCACTTCCCAACAGCTGGAGAAAAATAAATTGAGCCTAATGTATTATAACACATTACATAGGAAATATAGGTTGAGTGAGAGGGCAGTATGAAAAAATAATTGAGTGTTAATAACAGTCGTTGAAGCAAGACTATAACAAAAAGAACAAACAAACACTATATGAGAAAAAATATGTTGATGGTTGTTTGCTACAAGGTCAAGGAAGATATGAAGTAAAGAAGTTAGACCAGGTGAGAGAATTAAAAGTCATAATAAGAAAGAAATAGTACCAGAGCCCACTGTCTCACTAATAAATTATGAAATGAAAGAAGATTAGATAAAAATTGATGATAAATATGCCAGTAATTTATATTCTTTTCTATTCTAGGCACAAGGCCCGAAATTTTTAGGGAGGAGGCGGGGAAGTCGATTAGATCAACCCAGTATGCAACTGGTACTTGATTTATCGACCCTGAAAGGATGAAAGGCAAAGCTGACCTCGATGCAATTTGAACTCAAAACATAAAGTCAAAATACCGCTAAGCATTTTGCCCGGCATGCTAACGTTTCTGCCAGCTCGCCACCTCAATGTCAGTAATTTATATTACTCCAGTTCTGATTTGGAAAGGAATATTCATTTTTATTTTGATTTATTTTTATGAAATCCTTTAATAGTAAAATTAGTAAAAAGAAATAAAAATTTCATTTGAAACTTAATTTTAATTATCTTAACCTATATTTAGTTCTCAATAAACTGTCGAAAGAATGATTATGATTTTATCTATATTCACTTAATACGAAGAATAGTGAAAATAATAATATGTATATATTGGGTCATCATTTAAATAATGTGTTTTTTTTTATACTTCTTTTATTTTTCAAAATTAAGATGAAATTTTTTTTTTTACAATGCTCTTCCATTTATCTGGTAAACTTGTAAGGCTCCTCTTCTAAATTCACTTGTTCATGATGAAAAATACTCCTCCAGTACTGTTCTGACCTGGTCTACAGAATTCATATTTTTTCTGTCTAAATGATTTTGAAAACTGTGGAATAAATGATAATCAGATGGGGAAATGTGCAGCAAATATGGTGGATGGGGCATCGTTTCCCATTCAAACATGGATGTTTTTCTTCTAGCACTTACTTAAGCTGCCCAAGCTGCTCAGATCTCTTTTGTTAGTGTTTGGTTTGGGTTTAAAAGTTCAAAGTGAACTAAACCTTTCATACCCCACCAAACTGATAACATTTTACGTGGGTGAAGACCTTCTTTAGCCTGGGGTGCTGGTGTTTCTCCTTTCCCTACACACGGTCTTCGGTGCTTGACATTTCATAGAGAACCCATTTCTTGTCACCAGTCACTTATTCAGTCCAAAAAAGGTTCATTCATGAGACATGACATCAAAGAAGAGTGCACATTCACTCACTGCACGCGATTAGACTCGGAAAGTTTGTGAGGAACCCATTGACACAATTTGCAGACTTTTCCGATGGCACACAGGTGTTGATGAATGATTGAATGACCAAATGTAAGCTTCTCTGCTAGTTCATCAGCAGTTACAATGGGATTTTGTTCCACCAGGGTTTGCAGGACATCCTCATTGAGCTTTACAGATCTTCCAGGACGAGGCTCGTCTTCTAGGCTATAGTTTGGAATTCTAGGCTGGAATTTCTGGAACCACCCTTGACACTGGCTTACACTTATTGTCTGATCCCCATATACTGCATTGATATTCCTCGCACTTTCCATTGCATTGTTGCCTTTATTGAACTCATAAAGCAAAATATGCCAAATATGCTGTTTTGTCACTTCCATTATAGCTTTGAAAAGAACTTAAAATCAAACTACACACTTCAAAACTTGCACTAAAAATAAGGACAAGGTAAAATTATTACCTGCTTTTATAGCAGGTTGATACAGGTAGTTTATCCCATCCCCTACCGACTTTTAGTTCATGCAATTAAAAAAAAACCCATTATTTATGGGATTAGGTTTAGAATCAAAAGGCCAATGGAAGCAAGGTTTAGAATCAAGTCAATGTAGCAAAGAGCAAAGTTCTAGTAAGTAGGAAGGCGAACACATCACACACCTGCTCAGGTAGGTGGCCCTGCTCGATGTGTAGAAAAGGTGTAGGCAGAAACTACATAAGATGTACCCAGTGTAAGCTATGGCCACATAAGAGGTGCAGCAACATCAAAGGAAGATTAACCGAGAAGATAGCTTCAGCTACCTAGGTGACCAAGCTAGTAGTGGGGGGTGGATGCTCAGAGAGTGTTACCACTAGAATAAGAATAGCCTGGGCAAAGTTTAGAAAGCTTCTACCCCTACTGGTGACAAAGGGCTTCTCGCTCAGAGTGAAAGGTAGATTGTATGATGCATGTGTGCGAACTGCCATGCTACACAGCAGTGAAACATGGGCCGTGACTGCAGAGGACATGTGTAGGCTTGAAAGAAATGAAGCTAGCATGATCTGCTGGATGTGTAAAATCAGTGTGCACACAACAGAGTGTAAGCACCCTGAGAGAAATGTTGGACATAAGAAGCATCGAATGTGGCATGCAAGAGAGACGTTTGCGCTGGTATGGTCATGTACTACGGATGGATGAAGAGAGATGTGTGAAGAAGTGCCACGCCCAAACAGTTGAAGGAATCCGAGGTAGAGGTAGATCCAGGAAGACATGGGATGAGGTGGTCTTGACTGGCTTCCGTGCTGGTGGCACATAAAAAGCACCAACCAATCATGGTGGTTGCCAGCCTCCTCTGGTCCCTGTGCCGGTGGCATGTAAAAAGCACCCACTACACTCACGGAATGGTTGACATTAGGAAGGGCATCTAGCTGTAGAAACACTGCCAGATCAGACTGGAGCCTGGTGCAGCCTCCTGGCCTCCCAGTCCCCGGTCGAACCGTCCAACCCATGCTAGCATGGAAAACAGACATTAAATGATGATGATGACTCTCCAAATTACTCTGCCATATCCTCATAAAATTAACATTCTAGATTTTAATCAACAGAACTAAAAGTAGTTTTCTGACCATTCACCTTACATTATAATTCTTATACTACTTTAATGGTTAAGTTAATGTTAATATATTTAATGCAAAGAGCATGTTTCCACAACTGGATATCCTTCATAATACCAAACACTTAGAATGTAGTTTTGTTCTTCTTTGTGGTGCCAGCACTAGAGAAGCAGGACTAACTGGTTCTCTTGATCCTATCTTGTCTAGGAACCCTGGAAGACTAAATATTGCTCGCTATATTGTTTCTATTTGTTCAAGGCAACATGACCTACAAATTAACTAGTGATGACAGAACATAAGTGTGAGGGATAAAAAGAGAGAGTATGTTAGGAGAAAGTGATCAGCGCAAGAAAGAGTTAGAGGAGAAAGTAATGGAAGAGAGACAGTGATGGTAGTTTTATGTTAGCTAATAAGAGAGAGCTTGTTAGTAATAGAGCTAAACAATGGTAAGAAAAGTGATGGGTGCCAATAATGAGTGACATGAGGTAGGAGGAATGATAGCTAGCAGTGCAGAAGGGTAATGGAAGGGTGTATCAAATACAGTCCAGTCTGATGCAGTCCATCATTACACAGATGTTGAGATAGGATAGAGGGGAATTAGGTCCAATGCAGTCTCTCACTAGGAGAGTGTAATATAACGGGAATATAATGGGCTAGAGACCCAAATGTAGACATACATCGTCCTTCTATCAGACTTTAACCCCCAAACATCTGGCATGAAGCCACCTCTCCCTCTCCATTAGGGTTAGGGTTAGCTGAAGAGGCTTTTCGTTTTCTTGTTCTTTCTGTCTTGCAAGCTACTTGGTGACCTCATGTGCCAGTGACATGAAAATGGTTGGCATTAAGAGCATCCATCATTTAGAAACCATGCCAAAGCTGACACTGGCACATGGCACAGACATTAGACAAGGAAGGTCATACAACCGAGTCATACACAAAAAGAAGAACCCTAAAATAGATTATATTAATATTTCTTGTAGAGATATTATTTCATAGGTGAGTCAAGTAACCTCTAATTATAAATATATTTCCATACCAAAAATATATAACATTCTTGTTGGTCACATATTTGGAATTACTTAAAGCTCATATCACTGCTATGATGACATTTTTATAACAGTCCAGCTGTATTTCATATGAAATCACTAAAGTCACATTAATTTAGCTTCATTGCCTGAAATGAAATTTGCTTCCATTGTTACTTCAATGTTCCACCCTTTTCACATTACTAATGTTTCACACATTGACAGGTGACACAACTTACAAATAATAGTAAAATTGAAGTCCTTTATCTAAGTGGATTTAGTGCATTTTATTTAAACGATACCACTTATTTTTAGAACTGTGTGAGTTAGTACATTTTCTTTTAATATTTAAGATGGACTGGCAAAATATGAGGAGTTACAGATAAAATATCTTGAAGTATTTAAGTGTACCTATACGTTCTAAGTGCAGATGTGGCCAAAATTAACTTTGTCTCTCATCCTTCTGGGTTGATAAAAGAAATACCAGTAGAGTATAGAACTGATCTTTTCAGCCAAAATTTGACACTTTTTGCACAACAAAATTGTGTGTGTGTGTGTGTGTGTGTGTGTGTGTGTGTGCACGTGTGTGTGTGTGCATGTGTGCGCGCGTGCGCACGTTCCTTATGGATTTGAAAACTGAGTTGCCAAACGATTCAGTAATCTTTCAGCTACCAAATAAAGTATGCTTTTTGCACAACAGCTCTTTTTTACTACAAAAATAACCTCAAAAACGAGGTCAGGTTGCACAATTGTGAGGTCTTTAGCTGAGGGAGGCAATTCTGCCTTTAAGAAATCTGGACATCTTTCTTACTGCTAACCATTCAACTTCGAATTACAATTGTTAATTGTTGGAAGTCAAGTAGATTGAGATATACATCTAGTGTGCTGATTCTGCCCATAAGAAAGGAACAAATAATACAATGTGGCTGTAGGTCATAACACCTGGGTAATGCTGGGGTGCATTGTCAGTCATAAATAAAGGTAGAACAAAATTACATCCTTTTCTCTGCATTCATATTCTGCATTTGACTATTTACTTCTCATACAGCCTCATTACCATAAGAAATAGTATGTACCTACACTAGAAACGATGGAATACTTTCCAACTTAGCTGGTTACCTCCTAAAGGCCAAGTCTCTTCAGGCTAGGGTCAAAGAATGATAATTTACAAATGGCAATCCATTCTAAGGGTTTTCAGATGTTTACCAAGAATCTTTGCAAACAACTACAAATTCACCTTTAGTCTGAAGAAAAAAAAAATCATAGGTCCAGCCAGAGGTCAACAACTTCCCAGGATAATTCCTGTTGTTTATTAACCTCAGTTCCATTTTTCTTTGCAACGTTAGGCAAATAAAAAACAGTTAGATACAAATAGTAGGCAACCAAATGTAGGACTCATACCAATCCTTTGCTATAAGGATAGCTGTAAACCCAATAAGAAGTTTCCACAGAGTATGTGGAGACATAGATCAGAGTCGGAAAAACTCAAAGACAGTGGTCAGTGAAAATGAAGAGATTGGAGAAAAAGGGAGGAACAATAAATAGCAAAAAATAGATATTCCACTACAAAGAGACTCTCTGTAACAAGAGAGACATTAGTCAACAAGAGCCTTTACATCAGCAGTTCTCAAATGCGGCTTCCAGGACAGCATGTGGCCCTCAAGCATCCTTCCAGCAGCCCCTGACCGTCTTCCCTCTATAAATACAGTAAATTTTTCTTTAATGGACTTGTGTTTTACTTTTCTAGCACAATCCCCCCACCCCTAAAAAAAATCCAGGTTTGGGATTTGGACCAGATATTAAAAAGGCTGGGAACCAGTGCTCACTGTAGTCCCTCTCTTTCTGTTTGAAACAGCAGCTAAATTTCTCAAATCACAATTCTGTGTTTTAAAAAAAAAGCATATGGGACAGCAGAAATGCCTTTGATAATAAAGACTGCTCCATCAGGTTCAACCTGGGGCTAAACAACACCTATCACTCAAGAAATATTTGCACAAGTACAGTAGGCGCTGTTTAACAATGAAGACCTAGATGTGTGCCAACGCAACAATGTGTTCAGTAACTTAACAACAGTGTAAAAAAGTTATATATTATTCTATGCAAACAGTGCAAAATATATAACACAGATAAATATAAATAGAAATCATGAAAAGCAAAGAAAAGTAACAATAACAGTAAGCAAGTAAGAATGTTAAAAATTCCTATTTACAGTATATAGTAGATAATGGAGAGTGAGATCAGCAATATTTTGCATATTTTGTGAATTCTTGTAATATGACTTTACAACTTTCATTATGAAAATGACTACTCAGATGTGTAAGCCAATGGAGGAGTCATTACTTTATTGTTCAACCTACACCTAGAAATAGCAGCCAAATATCACTCAAATTACATCCAGTAGTCTTTGGAAAGAAAAGGCTACATTGAATAAAGCAATCTTGTTTACTTCTAAAAACATGGATTTTCACTGCTGAAATGATTCGGATTCTAGTTCTACTCAATCCGGAGATAAAGTCATTTTACAGACAGATCTTAAACACACACACATACATATATCATCATCATCATCATCATCATCGTCGTCGTCGTTTAACGTCCGTTTTCCATGCTAGCATGGGTTGGACGATTTGACTGAGGACTGGTGAAACCAGATGGCTACACCAAGCTCCAATCTGATTTGGCAGAGTTTCTACGGCTGGATGCCCTTCCTAACGCCAACCACTCAGAGAGTGTAGTGGGTGCTTTTACGTGTCACCCGCACGAAGGCCAGTCAGGCGGTACTGGCAACGGCTACGCTCAAGATGGTGTATTTTATGTGCCACCTGCACA
>NC_068981.1:2668096-2702893 GCF_001194135.2 Octopus bimaculoides | reverse complement strand
ACTGGCAACGATCTCGCTCGAAAGTCCTTAGACATGCCGCGGGCACAAGTGCCAGAAAGGCGATGCTGGGCACAGGTGCCATCACAAATTCGCTTTCACTTGCCCCAATAAGTCTTCGCAGGCTGAGTTTCATGTCCAATTTAACTCGATTTCGATTTCACTTGCCTCAACAGGTCTTCGCAAGTGGAGTTTAGTGTCCAATGAAGGAAGGTACGCCTAAGTGGACTGGCTGAGGCCTTAGATTTAGATCTCACTTGGCTTGCTGGGTTTTCTCACGCACAGCATTTGACAGAGTATCTACAGCTGGATGCCCTTCCTAAACGCCAACCACTCAGAGAGTGTAGTGGGTGCTTATACATGCCATTGGCATGAAGGACAGTCAGGCGGTACTGGCAACGGCCATGCTCAAGATGGTGCATTTTATGTGCCACCTGCACAAGAGCCAGTCCAGGGGCACTGGCAACGATCTCGCTCGAAAAATCCTACGAAGACCAGTCAGGTGGTACTGGCAACGACCACGCTCAAAATGGTGTATTTTATGTGTCACCCACACAAGAGCCAGTCTAGGGGCACTGGCAACGAACTCGCTCGACGATATTACTTGCTGGGTCTGGAAGGAAAAAACAATGCCATGACATTTGCAGGCCCTCTGAGACCAGTGAGTTTGATGCTGCTAATATTCTGTCTAAATTGTTGCTAGTAAATACTTAAAGGAAAGACATGATTAGGGAGGAGATTCTAAGAAAGAAGGACTAAACATAATGCTTAATGTTGGGTTGGAGGGATGGATATTACAAGGGAGAGGGAGAGATCTGTAATTGAGAGTGCCTGATCAAAGAAGATACAAGCCGAGCCAGCTCTAAGGAACAGAAGTCATTATAGTAATGATAGAAGAGTCGGTGAGAGAAGACAGCATACTTGGCTAGAGACCAGAACATTTTAGTGAGTGATCCAGGGAAGGGCCAATTAGTAGACTGGCTCTTCTGCAGATGCAGTCCAGGATGTTTGTTTGAATAGCAGCAGCACTGTTCCAGATGTGGGAACATTACTTCTCTGTGGACCTTACTTGAGCTTTGTAGAATATCAACAATTGTTGGAGGCCAGTCTTTAAGATGTTGTCCCAGCTATGTTAAGCTGTGCCTTCACCAAGAGTCATATCATTTGGATAAGACTGGACATTGTTGGACATAATGGCAAAGAGGTCATAGATTTACAAGAAGAAGAGAGTAGAGAATAAAACCAAACTTAGGGCAAACCAGACTGAGAGTGGAATGAAAGAATTCTGTCAAAAGATACCATGACAGTGCCATCAGATAGGAAGCTACTGATCCCCCAAAATGAGAAATTGGTGGAACTCATACAAGGTAGCATCAAAAAGTTCCCAGACCAGTTCTGTAGCATGCCAACATATGGCAGCATGTGGTTGCATGTGTAGTGAGAGCTAGCAGTGAGCTTCATGAGGGAGTGTGCAGAGTGTCATTGCTATGTTCACTTTGCAAGTTGTGAAATTTGTGTTTTTGTGATCATGTGTATGCTGTAGTCTGTGATTTTGTCATGGACAGGAAGTTGGAAGAAAGAGCCAAAGTGAAATTTTGCATGATACTTGGGAAGTCTGCTACAGAGATATTGAGCATGCTTTGGAAAACTTATGGTGACGAGGCAATGGGTCATATGCAATGTTTCAAGTGGCATGGGGGCTTCAAAGCATAAGAACATCCCTAGAAGATGAGCAATCTGGAATACCTGCAACAAGCGTCACCCCTGGAAATGTGGAGAAAATTCATTGTGCATGAGGATCATCAAATGACAATCAACAACATTGTTGATGTTGTTGGTCTGTCGAAGGAGTCTGTGCAGGCAATCCTAACATCTGAATTGAACATGTGGTGTGTGTGTGCCAAGTTTGTCCTCCACCTGCTGATCACTGAGCAGAAAGAACATCACATCAAAGTGTGTCAAGATCTCTGTTAGCGTGCTGCTGCTGCTGCTGACCTGTCCTTCATGTTGGGGCCCATTACTGGTGGCGAGAGTTGAGTCTGCAGGCAGGACTCTGAGATACAGCAGCAGTTGTCACAATGGAAGAGCCCTTCATGACCAAAGAAGGCACAGCAGAACCACAGCTCAATCAAGAGTATGTTTGTTGATTTTTTCAGCAACCATGGTATTGTGCATCGAGAATTCATCCCCCAGGGTCAGACTGTCAATCCAGAGTTCTACTGTGAGGTTTTGAAGTGTTTGAGGAAGGATATTTGGTGAAAGTGACTGAATCTGTGGAGCATGAAGAGTTGGATTCTTCAATGACGACAATGCACTATCACCGAGCTCTCCTCACATGAGAGTTTCTTGCCAAAAACAACATGGTATTGCTTCCACCAGATTTAGCACCTGCAGACTTCCATCGCTTCCTCAAAATGGAAATGCAGCTCAAAGATCACCGTTTTAACACCATTGTTGAGATCAAGAGTGAATCGCTGAAGGCCCTCGACTCACTCGCATAAAACGACTTCTAGGCTAGATTCCAAAAGTGGCAGGAACACTGGAACAAGTGTATTGATGTGCAAAGTGATTCTCTAAAGCAAAAGCTTACTGGAGAGTGATATATGAGAATGGGTCTCAGTGGATTTGGTTCAACAGAAGCCATACGAGCGGTGAGCTGGCAGAAACGTTAGCACGCTGGGCGAAATGCTTAGCGGTATTTCGTCTGCCGCTATGTTCTGAGTTCAAATTCCGCTGAGGTCGACTTTGCCTTTCATCCTTTCGGGGTCGATAAATTAAGTACCAGTTACGCACTGGGGTCGATGTAATCGACTTAATCCCTTTGTCTGTCCTTGTTTGTCCCCTCTATGTTTAGCCCGCTGTGGGCAATGAAGAAATAAGAAGCCATACGAGCAGTCATTAAGGAGTAAGAGATTAACAGTGTTAGAGAATATTGTTAATGGCTATCTCCACTACTTTAAAGATGTTAAAAGTGAGAGCAATACAATGATAGTTGGCAGAGTAGTGAGGTGGCCTTTCTTGGGAATAGGTCACACAAAGCATACTCCCAAATGTCAGGTTATAGCTCTATAGAGAGTGAGAAATTATAGAATTTAGTGAGTAGAGGGGCAAATTCTAGGGCTCAATGTTTGTGTTTAATAGAAAGGACATTGTCAAGGCTACTGATCTTGGTGATTTCAACCTGGCTCCTTTACATTCATACATGCATATATACATGCATACATACATACACACATACATACATACATACAGACATGCACTTAGCATGTGCATACATGAGGTGGGGAACCTGGTGGGGCTGAAAGAACAGATTTTGAGCCATTATTATTTGTTGAGAAGTAGAGGAGAACCTCTACGAAGTTAGCGGAAATTCTTTTGCTGGAGATCAAAAGGCTCAACTGAAGTTTGGGAGGTGGGAAAGTTTGAGAGCCATGCAATATATGAAGATACCCTTTGCAGACTGGATAGCAGTCTTACACGAGTTGCACTTCTGGGTGGAATGCCACCCAGTTTGAGGAAACTGGTGACTTTCTCTAGGCACTGTGAATGTTGTGTTTTGACTGGATAGCTGCAGTACAGTTATGAGGGAACTACTTGGGGCACTTGGGATACTGAGTTTTTGTTGTATGTAGGATGTGGAAGGGACATAGCTAAAAGAATGTATTCACTCATCTGTCTAACTGTTTCTGATGGGTTAAGAGAGAAGCAGACATGCTGCCAAGAGTAATTGCAATAGAACTGAGAGAGTTCTGATCAGTTGGTTGACCTGTGGTGTAACGGGGTCTGTGTAAACCAGGGGTTCTCAACCATTTTTTTTATTTATGGACCTCTTTTAATTATTATTTTATTCTGATGGATCCCCACAGTTATTTGATGTTTAAAATCTAGTTTTATAGAAATTTCTTTCAAATTCCTATTTTGTTTTCCACACCTTAACTTGTGTAGGTTGAACTATGTAGAATGTTAGAGAAAGAAACCCAGCTGTTTCTTGTAATATATTTCCCAATACATACATCTAAAGTAAAATTTTTTTTAGGGGCCCTTAAATTACTGTTGTGGATCCCCAGTTTACTATTTTGTTTGTGTGGACCCTCAAAAATTTCATATGGACTCCGGTTGAGAACCACTGGTGTAGACTGTGATCGTGTGTTGGGAAGTTGCAATGATGCAGTGCTCAGATGACCAAATATATAGAGGCAAGCTGTGGTTTCATAGAGGTGAGGTTCTGATGTGAAAAAGAGATTAAGGGTGTTTGGGTGTCTGTGTGTCAGTCAAGAATGTGAGCAGAGGACGAAACAAAATGGTGTAAAGATTTTAGAATAGACAAGGATTTGGCTTCTGCCCTGGCAGCATTGGCATACGATGAGTGCAAGAGGCATGAGGGATTGTGAATGTTGCATCAGCGTAATAACCGTTCTTGTTTCTGTCAGTCAGTTTAATAGCCTTTCTAATTTTACATTAATCTATCTCTCCAATTTAGGAATTATTTGAGGCTTATAAATGTTTACTTTATGTAAACTTTGGATCAACAGTGATAGAGATTCTGTTTAGGATTAGACATAAAGAGTCAAGTTAATTATACTTTCTATCTATCAGAATATATTCAATTAAAATATCCAATTTAAAATATATCGCTTCATTGTCTTTTTTTTTTTATGATTTAAAAATAATAAAATTGAAGTTTTTAAAGAAAGACAGCAAAATAATCTGTAAAATGATAACAAGTAACAGAAAGAAACCTCTGTGTGCGCATGTGCATGCTTGTTTTGAGATCATGTAATGGTTGTAAACCAGCACTATCGTGCTAGAGGCAATGTCATTCATTTCCAGTCTTCTGAGAAAAATATGTCTGGCCAAGGGGAAATATCACTACTTGGAAACAGGTGAGGGTTACACCTCAATAGACTCCATCTGACCCATGCAAGCATGGAAAAGTGGCTGTTAAAATGACGATGATGATGATGATGATACAGTGTTTGGACACAAAGACAGCCAACTCCAAGTTGTTGAGTGATAAGGGATTAAAGTAGTTATTTATTTTATAAGAAAGTAATAGGAAGTGTAACCAACAGGAAATATAGAAGTATCTCAAATAGAATGACAGTAAATCAATTCTTGAAGAGCTTATAATTACAACCATGCAACTGGCAATGTTGAGTAGCCTAGGCCTAAAAACTATATATGGATTGCTGTTATGCTTCATATCAAAACGGTAGATTATATGAGCTAGATGACCTATTCTGTGTTGGGGGTCAAGTTATTGTTACTCTAATAATAGGAATTCGAAGTAGTTGAAAAAAGGTTGCAGATTGATGACAACCATTTCATAAAGATATATTAGATTTTCCTATAAAATGTAACATGATATTAAGACATGATATTGAATATGAATGAACCCCCTCCTCCACCAGAAGAAAAGGAAAAATAATAGTTATTAGAGACACTGATTATTGATTAAAATAGACGACATGAGATCAACAAATTGCAGACAATGATAGATAACTTGGTTGGATGAAAGAAAACAATTTGTTACAGTTAGATATATTACAGATCTAATGATTACCATTCAAATTAATCCCAATTTTACAAACTGTATTATTTCAATAGTATTAAAATTGAGAATAAAACCAATAATACTGATGAAAGGTAATTTCATATTTTTTAAAAATATTTTAACGTTTTTAAACATTATAAATTAGAATGTGTAAAACTAACGATATTAATTGACCTGTTTTATGTGTAGAGTTATAAATCATAATTGCAACATTACAATAATTATTGCACAGATAAATTCAAATTTTCAGTGTACATGTTTAAAAATGTCATTATTATTATTAACAACAAAACTATCATTTAAAAGTTCTACAACAGTCAACAAAATATTTTCAAAATATGACATCTACTTACCAATGCCAAATGGGGATTGAGAAATCTGGCTTTTTGAGCATCAGCCAAGCTTTCAGCATGTTTATGTAGATTAGCAAATATTGCAGATCTATATACAAAAAGAAGGGGATTTTGAGAATCCATGGCAATTGCTTCAGTATAAAGTCCAACTGCATGATTAAAATTTCCCTTAGATATAGCCTCATTGCTTTCTTGAAGTAAAAGTTCCACTTCACTGTTGTTGGTGGCAGAAGAAATACAATGAGGATCAGGACTCTCCACCTTATAAAAGGAATAAAAAAAAAAGAAGAATGACTTAGAGGAATAATGATATTATTTTTTGCTTAATGGTTGGCAGTATAACTTTTAACCAATAATAAATGTCAGTATTTCAATTTATAAAGCTACTTCTCATTTACCTCTTAAAAAAATTTTTATTGTGCCTCTATTATATAATAAAAAAATGGTCATTTACTGAAATGGATCTGGTAATGGCGTATATTAAGAGAGAGATAGAATTACTTAAGTATTTTATGACCTGTCACCTATTTTCAAACCTTGGTCCAAGTATTCTAATGTAACTAAAGTGGGTAAATGGAAAATATTACACTTTAAGACACTTTAGAAATAATTATACCAATAAATCAATAAAAATACTGATAAAAAATGAACAGCAGCTTATACTTCAAGTGAATAGAAATATAAGAGGACAAGCCTAGCCAGCCGAACTGAATATATTTTACTGTGGAGATCTAATAAGATAGAAACATGTTTAATACTTTTCACCAGTTGGCTTTAAAGAAAAGATCCACTCCAAATATCTTTATTTCAAAACATTTGGAGTAAATCATTGAATGCATGTCTCCTAATTGTTTTTAGATTTTAATAAACACTAGAGGAAGACTTTATTTTCTAATTGCAAGTAACCCTTCAGATAATTGAAATTTCTCAATTCACATATGTGAGACTGCCATGTGCGTGCATCTGTGTAGGTAAGTGTGTATATGTGTGTGTGATCTAAGAATCCATAAGCCAGGAAAAACAGCACTAGTATATTTGTCAATAGAGTGGATAACTCTTTATATTATACAGTATTATAGATCCATTTCAACCAATTTTACCAACCGGTTTCACATAGAAATTAAGTAACAACTTAAGAACAGTGCTCATCAGAGAGGCTGGCTTGGAAAGTATGTGTGTATTTATATAAAGCAATTAAGAATATGAAGATTGGGAAAGCCCCAGGTTCATAAGAAATGACCTCTGAAATGCTTAAAATATTTGACAAAGTTGGATATGGCCTTGTCACCAGTAAATTTAATCAGGTTGGACAGGAAGGTATCATATTCAATGACTGGTATAGCAGCATCATAGTCAACAGTTACAAAGGTAAAGGAGGTGCCTTAGAAATAATTACAGAGGTATCAAATTACTGGACCAAATTATGAAAGTCACTGAAAGAGTCCATAGCCCAATTAATTAAGGAGAGAATTAACCTAGATGAGATGCAGTTTGGTTTTGCATCAGGAAAAGCACTACCGATGCTCTCTTTATAGTTTGCCAATTACAGGACAAGTATTTAGCAAAAAGCATTTGTTAACCTGGAAAAAAAACCTTTGAAAGGGTGCCTTTCTCCATCATCTGATGATTGATATGGAATCTAGGAGTAAAGGAATGGCTAGTGAAAGCCGTTCAAGCCATGTACAGGAATGCTGTCAGCAAAGTGAGAGTTAATAAGGTATACAGTAATGAATTTAGTACACAAGTAGGAGTACATCAGGGTTCAGTTATCAGTCCCCTCTAATTTATCATGGTCCTCCAGGAAAACTCTAAGACTGGCTGCCCTCGAGAACTCTTCTATGCTGATGACCTTATTCTAATATTAGAATTAGAAATGAAATTCCAGGTGTGAAAGTAAAATGTGGAATCAAAGAGTCTTGAAGTTAAATTAGCAAATACCAAACATCTAGTTAGCAGAGAAACAGACAGGACACTAATCCCTTCAGTTAAATGGCTGTTCTATATGTAGACATGTTGTAGGTAGAGATTTTTAACCTTCATGTGACTCCACAGGAAGGTTAACAAAATAAAATTTGTTTCTGACAGATGAGTAAGAGCAATAAATAATAACAGCACATAATAAGACTTGAGTGGAGGTTGCATGAGATCAGCCAGGGCTGAGGAGTAGAGGCCATTGTGGAAGCAGTAGAAAAGACAAAATGGAAATATAGCATGTGTGATTTGCAGTTGTTGGAGAAATGTCAACTGCATTGACATCTGAAGACCTGTGAAGGCTATGAGCACAACCCCTTTCTCAAGGTCAGTCCAATAAAAAAAAACATGAATTGAGCTGAAATCTTAGATATATTTATAAGCAACACGTAAATCTATGCATAACATTCTGAGAAAGTGTTTTACTTTTAACAGGGTAAATCATGAAAGTAAAGCAGGAAATATATTACAATATTTTGTCATGACTGTCAATAACTCCTCTTAAATATTAAACTACCAGTTTGAATATTGTAGTTCCAAGCAGTGAGTTGACAGAACTGTTAGTATGCCAGGCAAAATGCTTGGCAGCAACTCTCAGTAACTTTCATAAACCTGGTCCAGCAGTCTGATACCTCTGTGGTTGTTTCTATCTAAGACATCACCTTTACCCATGTAGCAGCTAAGTATAATACTACTATACCAGTCACTGGGAATGGCACCTTCCTGAATAACCTGATTAACTATACAGGTGACTAAGCTTTTTCCTACACCAGTGGAAATTTTAATCTTGGCAGTGATTCCTGATGGCCCAGGGGCTTTCCCTGTTTTCATGTCCTTAACTGCCTTATCTGTATATGCTGCTATGAACTTTGATGGCTGGTCCCTCAATTGGTTCAATATCTGGTAGACTCTTCTTCTCCCATTCATTTCCAACATTTAGTAACTTTTCATAGTGACACTTCCACGCATTTTTCTTCTCCGAGTCATTAAGTGCAAGCATATCATTATCCATTCGCACAGAAAAAGTTTTATGTGCAATAAAGCATGTAATATAGGCCCAACTTGGTTATTTTTTGAGACATTAATTTTTTTGGAAAAAAGTGTATTTGAATCCAGTTGGTGACCAGAAAATAAACAGAAATAGGATGCCTGATAACAATCAGATATCAAACCAATCAAAATGTAGTATAGGTAAATATCAATACACACTTTAGACATGAAGCTAATAATTTGGAAAATTATAGTTTTGTTAAGAACACAAACATTTAGATATTTATCAATATTTCAGGTCCTACAGAGCAGTGAGTAGCAGAATTGATAGAGCACTAGATAAAATATCGTGCAGGATTTAGTAATTCCCTTTACCTTCTAAGTGCAAGGACAGAGGATGCCAATATTAAGTCAATAACTTCTTAATGGTAGTGTGAGGAGTTAGAAATTATGGGTTAGTGTTCAACGTGCTGTAAAACTTAAGGAATGAGGCACCTTTAGCTTTTGATAAAGAATATCTCTAGAGACTGAATGAACAGTTTCAGTTTAACAGTCTTAGAAGGCAGTTAGACAAGGAGAAGGACAACTGAGAACCATTATTGCCAATGAAGAGGTGAAGGTTAAGGGAGACAACCTTGACAGTAAATCAGGTGGGAAGAGAATTCAGGGACCACAGACTGTTTTCATCTTGAAGAGAGTGTATGGGAAAACTGGTGAGTGCTCTTCTAGATGGAGTACCTGCACCGTAGCTTGTGGGGTCTACATCTTCATTTATTACTATTTTGAAGTATTGATATTTTATAGCTACTTACCCTTTTCATCACCAACCACTTCACAGATAAAACACTGAGTGTTTTATCATGAACAGTAAATGAAGGAAATTAAGAGCAAGCACAAAGAACGAGGTAAATATGATGGGATACATGTGAAATGTCAATCCAATAAAACATGGTGTTTTATTGGATTTCATATAGAAATAATGAAATAGGAGAGATAACTACATTGGTATACACACATATAAGTGCATAGAACACACATACATGCTTACACACAAACGTGTGCAAAAGTATTGTGCTGTTGCAGATTTAGTCAACCCACACCAGTATGAGAAAATACATATTAAACTAAATTCATCAACTAAGTATGGTTTACAGGTGAGTTGGTAGATGGACAGGTATTGTAGAAAACCATAAATAAATTTGAGTTGACAAGTAGTAAAAAACTTATTAAAAGTATATCCTTTTGTCACCAAAGTCATTGTTAGGTATAATTGCATACAATTCAGTGAATTATTCATTATTAAAATATGACAAGCATAAAGGAAACAGTATTTCTCAAGTGAAGAAGAAAATTACAGTAAATTTGAAACTAGCTGATTCATTGACTGAATGCATTCATTCGAATGTTGACTACAATGACATATTTATTTGAATCTTGAAGAGGTGGCCGTAAGACACTGATGTACTGTATTTACAAATAAAAGTCATCAAAGCAAGGAATTATAGGTGAAAAAGTCACTTAAGTTTATATTGATAGTTATCTATTACTGAAACTTCTGTTGATAGTGTTCCTGTAATTTTTTTAAACTACATATGAATATACAATTAACATGTATGACTGAACAAATTTTGTTACCAAACATAGAGCCGTCCTAACTATTCTCAATTAGATCATAATAAAGTTACATAATTGTTTTAGTAAAAAAAAACTAGCAGAAATACCATTCTCCGTGCAGTTTTCTGCTAGTATATGTTGAAGTGATAAATTGTAATGTGGAAACAAATAGTGCAGTATGTGTATTGTATTGCAATCAATATCATCATCATCATCCAGTGTTTTAAATCTGTTTTTTTCCCCCGTTAACGGGGGTGGCCGGATCTACTTCAATGCCATAGCAACCACCCTCACACCATCTTGCCCAGTTTTGGGTATCCTCCTTTTTCAAACCAACCCTCCCAATCTCTTCCTCCACCTTTTTCTCGGTCTACCTCGCTTTCATGCTCCATTTACCTCAAATGCAATCACCTTCCTCAGAACATGCTCTTCATCCCTCCTCAACACATGCCTATACCAACCATTCCACTGATTCCTCCAACCCCAGCACTCCCATCAAATCTTCCATCCTCCTCTTATCAAACAACTTAATATGTTAAATGAAATCAATATATTACTTAATAAACACAAAGCTGACAATTCAGGTACAGAAACTAACCCAAGGCTTTCATTATTCAAAGGACCATGATTTTCACATTTGTGTATAACCAAATAAAACTTGAAATAAAGAAATTCAATGTAATTCTTATAATAAATAGATATAATGTAAAAAATTCTCACAAATACTCTCAAATTATCTCAATGGAAACCTTTGTAATCCCTTGATTTTAAAGAAAATAATTGGAGAGAGAGAGCACATTGCAAAGAAAGAAACCGAGGCTAAGAGTGAGAGAGGAAATGTTATAAGGATAGACAAAGAGAAAGACTAGTCATAGTAGGGGCAGGACACAAAGAAATGGAAAGAGAGAAAGAAGAGAGTAAGGCATTAAAAAATACTATAAAGAGGATGAGTGAAAGAAGAAAAGTTATAAGGTTAGAGAGAGTGAAAGAGAGAGAGAGGAGTAGAGGAGCTAAACAGAAAGAAAAACTTTGTAATCATGTATTTATAATGAAAACAAATCAACAGAGGCAGTTGAGAGAGTGTGTTGCAAGGAAAAAACTGTGGATAAGAGTAAAAGAAGCAAAGAAAGATTATAAGGATAGAGAAAGACAAAGGAATAGAAGCAATAAACAAAAAAAAATGGAGAGAGAAGGGAGTAAGACATTAAAAAAATGTTATCTCACAGAGTAAGATTTTATCTTGTAGAAAACTGAATCATTTAGCTGAAATTCTCAATAATATAACAATTTTAAAAACCACATTTTGATAAAAATATGTGAAAATTAGAATTTTCAAGAATTTTCTACACAGTGTAGACTTTAATAATTGCTTTCTTTTAGTAAAAAGTTACTCTTTTACTGCAGAAATCAGATATAACCACTCAAAGTTTCATTACTCTTAACTGCAGAAAGCAGTTTTACATAGCAATCTATCTTTTATTGAGGAATGTCATGTTTGAAACTAATTTCTGTTGAGGTATGTCAGGTTTACTGAGGCAATGTGACTTTCTGCAAATACCAATTCTATTTTTGGTAGATATTTAACATCATTACTGGAATAACGATGAAATTTAATTTTGCAATGAAGGGGTTAATAAGCAAATTTGTTCAAACAGTTCTCTATTTAAAAGATGAGGAATTATGTACATTTACATTATTTACATTCGGTGGATGTTTGTCCTCATCTTGTTTGTTGTTAACACAACATTTTGGCTGATATACCCTCCAGCCTTCATCAGGTGTCTTGGGGAAATTTTGAACATGGGTTCTCATTGCTAAGGTATTTTTCGATGTTATTATTATCATTATTATTATTATTCAGGTCACTGTTTGGAATCAAACTCAGAATCTTGGGGTTAGTAGCCTGCGCTCTTAACCACTACACCATATGCCCATGGACTACTAACTCCAAGATTCAGAGTTTGATTCCAAGCAGTGACTTGAAGAAAAATAATAATAATAATAATAATAATAATAATAATAATAATAATAATAATAATAATAATATCAAAAAATACTTTAGGAATGAGAATCCAGGTTTGAAATTTCCCCAAGACACCTGATGAAGGCTGGAGGGTATATCAGCCGAAACGTTGTGTTAACAACAAATGAGATGAGGACAAATATCCGTCAAATGTAAATAATGCAAATTTGCTCATTATAGTATAGATCGTTGACAATATAATTTTTAAAAAGACTGGAGATTATTTTTAATTAAGGCAAATACTAAATCAAATAAGCTAAATTTAATTATATTGGTAAGAAAATTCATGTGTTTTGTTTTGTATGTAAGAAATTTGACATGAACAGAATTCCTCAGGACTTATCTTTGTTTCCATCAAACATTATATAAGCTATATAATCAATTAATAGTGCCTAGAATTCCTAAGGTTTTTTTCAATCTTTTCTTTAAAGCTACATTTTCTTAATATTGCTAATCTGATTGAGAGAGATTACCAGGGGTACATTCTGGGTATTAAATACAAATGAAGTGGGTTTCACATATATAATATAGTGAGTTTAAAAATTTGGATTAACTAAGATCATTCCCACAGTCTGTAGACAAAAAGTACTTCTAAGGGTGATTAAAATCCAAAAATCAACAATCAAGGGAGATAACTACAATAAGACCAGTCAACTGAACTTTCTAGAAAATATACACAATACAGACATGAGATGATTTTTGTCTTCAAAGCCTACAGGTGGAAGCAACCTACATGCTTTGGTCTTATATTTCCTCAATGAAGCATCACCTTCTCTCCACTCACCTTCTCTTCTATTTGCCATGTTATTCTGCAATATTAATTAAAGGCAGAATCCATAATTACATACCATCACTGTTTCTGTACTGTTACTCATCCCCACCCCTTCTTCCCACAGCCACATACTATTGACTCACTCATACCATTTCCACTCCTATTTATCATCAACCATCGACACTTCTATTAATCTCCCTTAATCCATCACTCTCTACTCTCTTGCAACCTTCATCTACCCTTCTTGATTCATTTGTCATCACCCTTTCTTCTAATCACATTCTTGAACATGTTACCTAATGAATACAACTATATCAGAGTAGTAAAAATTCTTTAGATTTACATGATACACGACCATCTCACTAATGCCAGTTTTACAATAAAACATATCCACAGTGGCAGACTGGCCAGGTTGCTAGCTTACCCAATGACAAGTAGGCCTCTGCACCATTAGAGTCCATATATGGGGGCCCATCTCCTCAAGTTTGAGAATTTTCTATTCACTCCTGGAAGAATGCTTTAGTTATTTCAGCCTGGCTGTGTTTGTAGACAGTTCAAAAGAATACTTTTAACAAGCAAAAATAAATAAATGATAGCATTGTAGTTGTGGGTGGGCCCCCTTGTAGTTGTGGGTGGGCCCCCTTGTAGTTGTGGGTGGGCCCCCTTGTAGTTACAGGTGGGGCCCCTTGTTGCAGATGAGCTCCCTTAGTCTCCTGGCAACCAATATTTTTAGACCCAGTCTGCCACTCCATATCCATAGCAAATGAATGGAGAGGTAGCAACTTTTCCAGTGCTGGTATCATGATAAAATGCAGCAAGTATGTTTTTGCAGAATAATTTATGAAAGAAGGGCATTCAGCCATGCCAAATATGAAACATATGAGCTAGACATGATTTTCCAACCCATCTAAGAGGGTAGTAACTACAAATAAGAACTGAATTGGACCCAAGCCAGCATAGAAAGCAGATAGATGATGATGATATGAATGCAGTAACACTGATTATGAATATCAACAATATGACTAAAAGAATATATCTCTGAGGTATGTTCCATACACTAACTTTGTTGAGAACATCTAATAAGTATATTCTACTCAGTTGGCAAGTCCTGCATGTTAAATTTATTTTTGATATTATTTTTGACAAGCATTATATCATCTGTAAAGTCTAGGTGGTGGTGGTAGTAGTAGTAGTAGTAGTAGTAGTAGTAGTAGTAGTAGTAGTAGTAGTAGCAATAATAATAATAATAATAATAATAATAATAATAATAATAATAATAATGGGTTTCAAATTTTGGCACAAAGCCAGCAATTTTGTGGAAAGGAGCAAGTCAATTACATCAACCCCAGTGCTCAACTGGTACTTATTGTATCGACCTCAGAAGGCAAATTTGACCTCAGTGGAACTTGAACTCATATCAGAATGATGGATGAAATGCTCCTAAGCATTTTGCCAGGCATGGTAACGATTCTGCAAGCTTGCTGCCTTGATAATACCGATAATAAACTTCCCCGTGCTTCTGTGCATTGAATGGAGTTTCTATCAGTTTCTATCAACCAAATCCACTTACAAGGCTTTAATTGACCTGAGATTACAGTAGAAGACACTTGCTCAAGGTGCCATACAGTGAGACTGAACCAAAAACTACAAGAAATATAAAGAAGTATGAATCAATATGGGGTGTATTTGGATAATGGAGAAAAATAAAAGCAGGAAATTGATTTCAAAATTACAGGACACAAAATGATTAACAAATGTTTAGAGCAGCAAGGCGAAATTGTTAATCACAAAATGAAATGTCCTGCCTAATCTTTATTATTATTATTATTGTTGTTGTTGTTGTTGATGCTCAGTGAGAGAAGATCCTTAGACTGCTGCAAGGAAGGGAAGAAGTTATGTTAATCCTGAGACCTTGCCTAAATACTTGCAACAAAATATACTTGGCCAAAGGCACCCAAGGGTGACAGATTAAGTCAACCAACCAAGAACAAGAAAGGTTCTTCCACTTGGCTTCCATACAATTTCCACCTACAAAAGTGTTCACTCATAGGGTCTTAATCAACTAAAAGATATGAGAGAATACAGTTACCAGGTGTCATACAATGAGATTGAATTCAAAACCAAAAACCAAACAGTTGTAAAGCAAACCTCTTATCCACATAGCCATACTTGTAAAAGCTGGAAACCCATCAACAAAATACAGGAAATGTAAAAAGTAAACTCATTTAGAAGCAAGAGATTCAGTGACATTTTAGTTGTAAGATGGAATGAGTTCAATCCAACAAATGTGAAGTATGCTTCAATAACTCACAGCAAACACAAGGAGAGGTGACAGAAACCGATTGTTTCGAAAAGAATGCAGAGAAATGATCAGAGTTCCACCACCAAAGAAAAACAAGCCTGGGGTGGAAACATCCAGAAACAGGGAAAGAAGGCTCCAAAAGAAAATTTTTTCTCTTTCTTTCTTTACTCTGTATGTGTATGGGTTTGTGGTTAGGAGGTTCTGAATGTCATCATGTAATTCTGAGTCCAACCTCACAGTACAAACAAAATCTACTATAACTAATGTCTTATGAGTGGAATATTTGGAGATTTGGTAGATGAAAACTGTGCAGAAGAGAGAGAGAGAGAGAGAGAGAGAGAAAGAGAGTGTGTGTTTATTCTTACACTGGTCTAAAAAAACAGGTGTTGTTATATTGCATCTGCTTATGTCTTGTAATTTAGTGTAATTTCAATAAAGATTGATAAAATAGTACCAGACTGAAGTGCTGGAGTTAATACAATCAAAAGACTTTTGAAGGAAATGCTCCAGCATGACCAGTCCAATAAACATCAATGAATAAAAAGAAGTGTGTTTAAGTATGTGTGGAGGGATTAACTATAATAAAAATTTCTTTCTCACAATGAGACAGTTCTACCTATTTAAAAAGTAAGAGATTTAGTCAAGCTAATGATTCTGAATACACTACCTTCTTACATCAACCATAGAGAGATGAAAGGTAAAGTTGACCGTTGCAGGATTTGAATACTGAATATAGCAAGTGAAAACTAAAAGGTGTAAGTCATTTTCCACCTGCGTGTCACAAAATAATACAGGTGTCTCAATATAATTTATCTGAGGTCAGAATATTTTTCACATGAGCAGATTAACATTCATTACCTATTGTGATCATTCATGCTTACTTTCACAATCTGATTACATTACATTCAACAGCTATATGATAATTAATTCATAAAAATTACATGTCTGAAGTGTTGTTTCCTCTTTTAGTGTCACCATTCTTAAAAGGCCGAAAAACACTGATTTTCTTAGGTACCTTACTATTTGTGGCACTTGTGAAAAGTAAGTTAATAAACAAAAATTCAAAATAGAGATTAGGGTTTTCATTGGAGAGGAAGAGAAAAATTTAAAAAAAAAACAACAAAAAACCCCCCATCTCAGTCCTTTCAGAAATTATTCTCAAAGCCTGTCAAACAACAAGCAGAGATGGTCTAATAAAAATAAAAGAAATATAATAGGAAAGTATTTTATGAGAAAATTCGATAATGGCATGTTGTAGAAAATTTTGATCACATAAAATAAAAAGAAATACAACATAAATTTTCATTGCTAAATGAAAATTGAGCGGAATACCCATTTTAAATATCTCCATAAATCTAAGATTCAGAAAATATAATGATTGAACAAAAATACTTTTTTGTTTTATACCTTAGCCATGAGGTGAAAAAGGTACAAAGTTTTTTTTTTATTTGCCCTTTCTTTTAATTCAAAGCTAAATCAAGTGTAATGATTATTAATGATAAGAACGATAAATAGACATAAAATACTATGGCAGTTTTCACAGAAATTTTATATTTCAAGTATATTTGCTTTGAAGTATACAATAACTGCTGTGAAACAAGTACGAAATTTATTGGTGGGGCTGCTTGATAAGGAATTTCAACAGAAATAGTCATTGCAAAAAATAAGTAGGTAAGTCAGTATAGAAGAACGGTGCAAAACCAGGCATTAAATGATGATGATGACAAATTGGGTTGGATGGATTTTGTGGTTGTAAATATTATGCTAAACAAGTCTGAAGCAGATAATATCTACAAAACTAACATTCTAAATAAATTTTCCCAAGTATTTTTCTGTGTAGAATAAACAAAAAAAAGGGGGGGGGGATTTTAAAATGAGTTAAATTTGGTTTTTTTAATAAAAAAAAATCAACAATGTTACATCTGTCAAAGAAACAGCTTTCAGTAAAAACTGTACTCAAAAAGGTATAAAGCTGAACTAGCCAACAATTCAAATGTTCAACAAATGGCTCAAATTTTCCCTCTGACTCATAAGGAATGTTTGTTATCTCAGTTGTAGGTGAGCAAAACATATAAATAGTTAGATAGCTGTCGAATAAGAAACAAAAGTAATTGGAACAGCAACCTGATAATAGCATTAAAGCCTCAATAACCATTTGATGATTTCAGTTAAGTATTGTTTGAGAACAAAAGGTTATGACATAAGTCAATAAAATGTCCATAAAATCAACCATTTCCACTTCCTTATAAAATAGTGGGCTGTTTTGTATTAGCCCAGATAAGTCATCATTCATTTTTGTACTTAGTTTTCAAGATTTGGGATTAACTCTTTTGTTACAGTTTCAGAGGGTTAAATGTTAACAAATTGACTAATAATAAGTACCAGTCAATCACTAAGGTTGATTAGATCAACTATACCTTTCCACTAAACTTTGAATGCCTGTGCCTATATTAGAAACCATTTATTAATTAATACTGAAAGACAAGCATATGATAGAAACAGTAAATACCACAACAAATACTATCTCCTCTTGGGATAAAAAGAAAAGTACCAATCCAGAGCAGTGGCTTTGCAAAACTCTCAGAATATCAAATTGGATGCCTTATAGTATTTATTCCAGCTCCTTGTGTTCTCAATTTAAATTCTCTCACCATGGTTTATTTGGATGTAGACTTAATCTGTCACCTGTTTTAACATCACCACCTGCTTCAACACCACCCACCTGCTTCTTGGTTGTCATTAGTAGAGTGCACTCAGTTGCAGGCATTTGGGACAAGTCACCAGTTTAAAATTCTGCCCCCCTTCCTACCAGTCTCAAACACCCTCGAAAGGGTCATAAGCACTCTCTTCTCTCCTGACTAAAAGATTACAAAAAAATATTTCATCCATTCCATCCTTCTACATTCTAGATTTGTTCTATGTCAAGGTTGACTTTCATTGTTCCAAGGTGAAAAATATATAAACAAATAAAAAATAATATAATTTTCTACTACAGGCACAGGGCCTGAAATTTGGTGGAGGGGATAGTCAATTATATTGGTCCCAGTGCTGAACTGGGTTCCATGTAATTGACTAGCCCTAAAAGAATGAAAGGCAAAACTGACCTCATCTCAGCAGAATTCAAACTCAGAATGTCGAGATAAATGAAATGCTACTAAACATTTGTCTGGCATGCTAACAATTTTACCAGAAAATAATAAGAGTGTTTCAAATTTTGACATAAGGTCAGGAATTTTATTAAGGGAAGTGGTTAGTTGATTATATCGACCTCAATACTTCACTAGTACTTTATGTTATCAACTCCAAAAGGATGAAAGGCAAAGCTGTTCGTGGCAGGATTTGAACTCAGACAATATGCTGCTAACCTTTTTTTCCAATGCACTAACAATTCTTCCATCTTCATCATCATCATCATCATCAACATCCATCTTCCATGCTGGCATGAGTTGGACAGTTTGACAGAAGCTGGCAAGCCAGAGAGCTGCACCAGGTTCCACTGTCTGCTTTGGCATGGTTTCTACAGCTGGATGCCTTTTCTAACACCAACATTTTACAGAGTGTACTGGATGCTTTTTATGTGACACCAGCACCAGAGGGGTTACCAAGTAACTTGCAAGACAAAAACCTCTCAGCTTGGAGAGAGTGTGGAACAGAGAGAAGTGGGTTTGTACCAGGTAAGAGGTTAGAGTATAATAGAGAGATAAAGTTATGTGTCTTACTATAGAGGAGATACTGAGCTACCCCATTGAAAACCAACAAAGGAGCCTTTATGTAGCCACTTGGCCTGCTGGAAATAAGTAGACAAATCTTCAAATCCTTCATTCAATTTTAAAAAATGTAAAAATGCATTCAGTAATGTAGTCATAGATACATTGTTTCACAAATAAGTTGTACTTTGCCTTTCACATCCTTTTGGAATTGATAAAATAAGTACCAGTCACATACCGATGTCAATGTAATCAACTTCCCCCATCCCCTCCGAAACCTGCAGGCCCTGTGCCAAACTTTGAAACCATTATTTACATAGATGTCCTATTTCTCATGGCAGTTGCAAAGACTAGTAACTTCACCTTCAGTTTTAGCCTAGATAAAGAACATTATACATGTTCACACATTTCATGACAAAGAGGAAACTAAGTGTAAATGAGTGGCTGAAGAGTGCTGCTCAACCAATTGATAAATATAGAATTAATACCAGGTTCATGTAAATACTCACAAAAATAGCTTTTCTATTTATTGTCTGTTGTTTTTAAGATAATTCAAAACTGGAGGATGGGGTGGAGGGTATCTATCTACAGGGTATCTGGTCCTAATTGCAAAATTCATAGTAAAAGTTTGATAATGAAATTGCATTGCAAAAAGGATTAATCAAGATGTTGGTTAATGTCAAACATAACAAACTAGTTATCTAGATATCATCTGTGCATGACATAAAAAGAATGCCATTAGTAGATGTGAGAGTGAGAGAAAACTGAGGTGTTTCAAGTGCAAATGGTTAATTGTTACAATTACAACTGAATGACATTTGGAAGGTTAGCGAGAACTTATATAATTACATGTTTCTACAACTGGAAAAAAAAAGGACTGAACACTATGCAGAGGATATAAGCTAGGCCATGGGCAGCATAAGTTTTGAATTTGTATAAACAATGATCAGTACTAAAAGGTAAAAATAACTCAGGAATTAAATATATAACTACAAAGTGTGGGAGTGTTTAAAACTACCTTTCTTAACACAACAATAATTTGTTGTTTTTTTTTATATACTAATTAACTTATCAATAAATACATTCTCAGTGATTATAAAATTGTAATCATTAAGCCTGTCTTAATCCTAATACAAAATTCCAAACAGAAAATTCAAATCAGAATATAAGATATAATAAATCTTTCATAATTACAATTCCTTCCAACTAAAATTCACTACAATTTCAATCTCTGGGAACATCAATGTTAATTGTGCTTTACTAGCTATTTGTTATTATTAAGCAGTGCATATTACAGTACTACAACTGACTACACACTCAAAAAGAAAGTAAGTATAATACTTTGGTAAGACACACTGTGCATTACTGTTGTTAAGTGCTACTATTGAGCCAAGTCAACAATTTAACTGTACCTTAATCTTTAAAGACTGCGTTTTTCTTAGAGCTTTTGATGTTTTAGGCAATCTAAATCCATATGTTCGGGTTAAAGATTTCCCGAGAGACTTTTTTCTGTCCTGTAAAGTATTCTTGCCTGCATACAATAAAAAATACATATATATTGGATTAAGAATTTTTCCTTCAGACAGCTAAGTTCTAATATACTGTGGGAATGTTTCATGAAGTCTGGAACATTTGTTTGGTATGCATCTTTTGATATTACACACACACACACACACACACACACACACACACACGCACACACACGCACACACACATCCATCTGTACATCATACTATTGCAAAAAAGGCAAATTAACTGTAATATATATAAAATAAATTTGACATTTCAACATAAAACTACCACTAAAAATATACTCTCGTACATATTAGTCATCCTTCATATCTGATATAGACAGGTTCAATCCTATTTAATAAGGAGGCTGGTTCTGCATCAATATTTTATAATACATCCCTTAAAGTTGTTTAAGATAAAAGTAACAGAAAACATTTTATCTTCCCTATCACCAATTTTTTTTTTACCAGACTTCTATATTTATCCATGCATTTGAATAAGTACAAATATACCTTCAAATACTAATAAAAATTATATATACATGTAATAATAAAAATAAAATGTATCTGCTTATAAGATGTAGTAATTAGTAAAAAGAGATAAGGAGAGAGAAAAATAGATAGATAATCATGAAAACACACCCTAATTAAAAATGCTTGTAAAACACCAACATGAGAATATTGATGATATATTTAAATAAAAACAGAATTTCTTCCTGAGATCAAAGCAATAGAAAATGATAAATAAGACGTTGCAGTGCAGATAACTCATTTTCACATTGAGAGAGAGAGACAGAGACAGAGAGAGACAAACACAGAGAGAGACAAACACAGAGAGTGAGAGAGACAGACAGACAGAGAGCAAGAGAGACAGAGAGAGAGCAAGAGACAGACAGACAGACAGACAGAGAGCAAGAGAGAGACAGACAGATAGACAGAGGGCAAGAGAGAGAGAGACAGAGAGTGAGAGATAGACAGACAGACAGACAGACAGACAGAGAGAGGGAGAGATAGACAGAGAGCGGGAGAGACAGATAGAGAGCGGGAGAGACAGACAGACAGACAGAGAGCGAGAGAGACAGATAGGGAGTGAAAGAGACAAGCAGAGAGCGAGAGAAACAGGCAGAGAGCGAGAGAAACAGGCAGAGAGCGAGAGAGACAGGCAGAGAGCGAGAGAGACAGGCAGAGAGTGAGAGAGACAGAGAGCGAGAGAGAGAGAGACAGACAGAGAGTGAGAGAGACAGAGCAAGAGAGAGAGCGAGGGCGAGAGCAAGAGAGAGAGAGAGAGAGAGCAAGAGAGAGGGTGAGAGAGAGAGGGAGGGAGAGAGAGGGAGAGAGAGAGAGAGAGGGCAAGAGCGAGAGCAAGAGAGCAAGAGAGCATGTGTGTGTGTGTGTGTGTGTGTGTGTGTGTGTGTGTGTGTGCGTGCGTGCGTGTGCAAGAGTTTAAAACTCATTCCCTCAACATAGAAAGAAATAATGTTTAAACTTAAAGCAATGTTTATTTTCCAGAAAACCATCAAGATAATATTTTTATTTTCTTTCATAATATATTTAATTTGATAATATATTTATTTTCTTTTAATGTTTGTTACTTAAAATGCTGGTTACACTTTTCTTTAGCTTATTGTAATTCTAACATCTATTACTATTTCATTTACTTTAGGCTATATGTATAAGATCTGCAAATGCATGTTAAAATAGTTATTAAAACAAAATAAATAAGCCTTTTTAGGGCAAAATAAATAAATGTACTCACTGAACAATTAGGCCTTTTACTATATTTTTTTAAACTTCCTTAACAACAAAAATCAAAAGTATATATCTTGAAAGCATAAAAGCTGTTTGACACCTAATTAAACCTAGACATACAGGTTACAACAAGTACAAGACAGTGAAATTGAGAATATTTTTTTTAGTATGAACAAATAAGAAAATTAGAAATCTCTATAATGAAATCTTGTCTAAATATATCTATTTTCAATTGAGTTAAAAATAATATTTAGTGTGATGATTAAAAGCAGCCTTTTTTAATGTACAAAAAAAAATATTGTAGTCACTTAAGAAAACAGTAAACTCCACATAACGCCAAAAGACTGAAGAAAAGTAGTGTAAGAGAGCATTCTGCAAACTAAATTTAAATTTGGTATGGTCTCACATATGTAATGAGTTGTGAAAAATACAACTGAGATTAACCAAGCAATTAATAGATTAAAAACTCCCTTTGGATATGTTTAAATTTAAAAACAAGGGAGAAAGCTCCCTTATTAGATCTGTTCAATTAATTAAATCAGCTGTTCAAAATTTTTGGGACAATATAGACAATACCAATTGGAGTGAATCTTGTCTTTAAAGCCAACTGGGTAAGCAACTGACAAGTTTCAGCATTATCAAACCTTTTCAATGAAGCTGATATGCAGGATGCCTTCTAGAGATGTTTTCTCGACACTATATTCTCACGCTTAGTCTTGCCAACTGAGTAAAATGTACTTTACTAAGCAATTTGTAAAGCACCAAAACAAGTCCATCACTAGTTCACAGATATGTGAAACTATTGTTTAGAATAACACATGCTAATATAATTTTCTGTTCAAATTGGTAATTTAAATAAAGTATTCATAGTAGTTGGAAATAATATAACAATGTGATTACTAATACCCATAGTCAAATATAACTTGAAAAAAACAATCACCAATAAACAGAAACAGAAGATAAGGTTTGAGAGAAAGTCATTTGTGAACTGCAACACTCTCTCTTTAAATAAGTATTATATATTTCTAAAAAACATGAAATACATACAGTCTAAAAGATATTTCTTTTAATCTATAAAATTCTGTGGAGGTGGGGGACGGTCCTGTATGCACAGCCAAACCTCTGGATCAGTCTGTACCAAATTTGGCATGGAGGCTTTCCATTATTCAGGGGAAGGTTCTAGTATAATATATAACTTTGATAATTGTTTTAAAATGTAATGAAAAATGATTGAGACCTACATTTTAGAAATTTATTATTACCATTTAAAAAAATTTTTGTAAGCTAAATGTTTCTAAATATTGATAAATTATTCTCTTATTATTATCATTAATGCCAGTTACAAGCCTAACTCTTTGTCTTTAGATTAAATTGTGTTACTCCAAACAATAATATCTGTTAATTATTTCATATCTTAGATAATAATCACAAAGTGAAATATGGAAAATAAGGCATTATATATGAATAAGAAGTTTCAACTGTACAAACCAATTGAAATAATGATAAACTATAAATCAAATGTAATCATTATCACTTTCTTCCATTTCCTGAACTCTTTAAATACAATTAATGTAATCATGATATGCTTGAGAAGACCTGTTGAGTCAAGTAAAACCAAAATCATGGCTGTGGCCATTTCCCCTGATTGGCTCCCGTTTCAGTGGTACGTAAAATGTGAATGCAGTCGATGCCAGTGTCCCCTAATTGGCTCTTGTCTAATAGAATTTTTCAAAATCATTACATTTTCAAAATGGTTTGCAAGCAGATGCCCTTCTTTTAGGGAAAATTTTGTCTTTTGAAAGAAGCTGATGTAGTTATGGCACAATTTTTATCGTTTGCTCTTCAGAACCATCAAAATTCTGTAGCATCAGAAATATCATGAAAATGACTATGGTTAATATACAGGAAGGGAAGTGACAAAAGCTTCCTATGATGATATAATGAATTTATAAGTTAAACATGAACTGTAAAAGTATTTTCGGATGAAGTGGCTCAGAATCACTACTTCAAGCAAAATACTCTCAGTATACTTGAAAGATTGTAATACAGAACTGAAGATTACAAAATATTATAAAGGTTTTCTGAAATTAATAAATAAAATAACATTTATGTTCACAATAGAGCATGAAATACTTATATATTTATCTGAAGAGGAAAGACAAAAGTCATACACTGTTTAAACCCTCTTCAACTGAGGGAATAGAATAATCGACTATGACTCTAATAGTTGATGGTTAATTTGAACATTTGCAGATTAGTAGTAGAATGAAAAACATAAGTAGGGAGCCAGTTTTAGATTAATGTTTTTAAGAGAGTAACAGAGGGGAATAAGTATTTTGGAAGGTAAGACAAAGTGATTGTTATTAGAGTATAACTAGAGAAAAGTATATTGTGAGAAGTGCAAGGGATTGTATATTGAAGTACATTCAATGAATTAAGAAAGGAGTAGCACTGAATTATTTAGTTTTAAGGCAGAACCATTTGTGGTTGTGTTAGGAGAGGATGTACAACTGGTAGGATAAATGATCAAAGAATTAATGTGGGCTTACTCTTAACCAAACAGTTTTTTCTTAGATGTGATCTAGATTGTGCATATTGAAATAAATGCAGTATACTAAGTAAGTAATACTGTGGGATATATTTGTAGTTTTAGGGGAAAAAATGTTGTTCCTACTAAGTCAATTATACAAAATAAATAATGACCAACCACATAATCTTCAAATAAAATTCCACTTACTTTCTGTAAACATCATATCTGAAAGGATCCCTCAACACTATATTTAGTAGGACTACAATTTTTGTGAATTTATTTGATTTAGTTTTGGTTACAAATTACATACATCATGTTATTTATGTTTTTTTTTAATTGGCACTCCATTGGTTATGATGATGTGGGTTCCAGTTGATCCAATCAACGGAACAGCCTGAAAATACTTGAGCACTCCATAGACATGTGTACCCTTAACATAGTTCTCAAGGAGATTCAGTTTGACACAGAATGTAACAAGGCTGGCCCTTTGAAACACAGGTTCTATTCATTTTTTCCAGTACGTATCAATAACTGGTATTAGGGCTGATGCTCATTTCCATTTTCTATAAACAGATGAAAGTTAAATCTTTTTACTGAATAGAACATTGGTCTTATCACATGTAGAATTTTCTACTGAAGGAATTGAAATCAGTACTGCTGCTTAGAGAGTGGAATTATAACATGAGCCATATGGAGCTACACAAACCCAGCCATTGAGAACAAAAAGTTTCAGCCTTGGACATCATTCAGTAACAAGATATGAAGCACTAGGATCTTGGCTGGTTGCATGAATACAACACTGTCCTAAAATCACCACCTTTCCCACCTGATTGAAATAAACACAGAATACAGATATATCAAAGTAGATGAAATATTAACTGATGCTGTCCCTCAATAAAACAGTGGACCAATGATTGGTCTCTTCAAGCTCAAATGTTAATGAATGCAAATAAAGAAAAAAACAAAAACATGATTGCAGAGACTTCAAAGTAGAGAGGCTTGGAACCAAGACATAGCACCATCTGCAAAAGGACTTTAAGTAGATTCTAAGGGGTTATTTAGTAGTCTAAAGGTGAACATATTTCATTATGGTCTAAGTTAGATAATTTTAAAAATTAGCATGTAAGTTTATTGTTGTGTGTAATATATCTTTTGATATTTCACAACTACAAATACCACCAATAAGTAATGGCGTTGGAGTGGAGTTGATTTCAAAGATTTACTGAGGACATAGAATGCTACTATGGTTGAGATGAATAAAACTTACAGTAACCCTTTATCGTAATCTTGGGAGATTTTGGAGCAGGGAATGTAACTATTGATGTAAGATATATTTATTCTCTTTGATAAATTAATTCAGGAATTAAGTGGTAAGAACAATCATTTGTCATGTATTGGGTTGGCAACTAAGTTCCCACCGTCTTTTTAAATTTTGGAATTTATTGCGTTTTTAAATTTTGGAATCTATTTTTTTTGAGAATTCTATTTTTAATCATTTTGGAATATATTTTGTTTTTGTTTTTCTAGTTAATTTTAGTTACTTTTTGTTTATTTTCAGATCATTAAAATGGAATGTCAAGTTAAGAAAAATGAGCATTTTTGACACCTCCTTCTTTTTGCTTTTAATCAAGGTTCTAATTCAAATGCATGGCTGGGAAGTGCTACCACTCTCCTGATTTGGCACCAACGGATTTCCACCTCTTTCAAATGCTATGCATGGAGTTTCGTTCAATACAATTTCGCAATCTAATTCTTCAACTCATCTTGTCTTGAGGAACCACCTAGGCACTGCATTGTCATTATCTCCCTCTTGCAGCTCCTACTGTTTATTTCCTCTTTCTCTCCTCTTCCACAACTAGATGCAAGTATCTATACAGATTCTCTGCAAGAACCGGCACTGTCACATGCCCTCAGTTCAATCCCCTCTTCCCCTAGCATGAAGCTGACATCCTGCTAGGGTTTATAGTTTTGCGAGCTGCATGGTAGTCTCAATGGTAAAAGTGACACAAAAAAAAAAAAAAACCCATGCAGCTCCTACTGTAAAGTGGTTGATGCTAGGAAGGGGATCCAACTGTAGAAACCATGTCAAAACAGACATTGGATCACAATCCAATCCTCAGACACATTGGATCCCATCAAACTATAAAACTCATGCCAGCATAAAACAGGGACATTAAATGATGATGATTTCCTTCTCTGATTTTGCTTATTGTATATCATCATGTATCTCAATTTTTTCATCATCTTATTTGTTAATCTCAGCATCCCAGGATCTAACCTCACCATTTCTTCCCTTCTATTCCTTTCTCATGGATATCCTTTACCAACAGTCATACATGGCACCTGCTCTCATAGCATCAATTCACATCACATATCCATACCATCACAGCTATCTCTCCTGCACATATGTAATGCTTATCTACTTAGTTCACTTCATTCATTCATTGGATGTATGGTGGCTAACACCATATATCCAATGGATCGGGTTTGCCTCAATTTTCTCCAGCCATCACAAATATTCCAAATTCCCTGTTCCCCTCAGTCTGGTTATGATTTATAAAATTAGATACTATGTCTATTCAAAATCTTATCAATTATTGTAAAATTGTTATATGTTTTTACTACTTTATCTTTTAATTAAGGAGATATTGAATCTGATTCATTACCAATCTATAAATGAAGTATAATGTGCTTGAGGATAATTACAAAAGTTTGCTTTCAGAATTATAAACAATTTTAAAATTCAAATGAAAAAGAAATCTTATATAAACTCTGTTAACCTTTGCAAATCTTTTCAGTGATATTCATTAAAAGATCTCTAAAGATCACAACCTAATCAACAATAACCAAATTTAAGAAACAACATATTAATAGGAACATATTAATAGTAGCATATAAAGAGCTTGATATCATGAGTGTGTGTATGTGTGTGCATGTGCATTGTTTCTACAGAGTGAGTATAATTTACTTTATATAACAACTTCTTTACAATCATTAGACACTTTATAAACAGTACAAATTAATTTTTATATAGACCATCTCTGCCTCTTCTGTATTTACAGATTTTGTTTGCAAGTCTTTCTCACTATACCTCACTTGAATCCACTTTTGAACAACCCTCCTTGTTTCTCCCCATTAAGTCAATTTTTCTAAGAAACTGCATTTCTACAGAAATCAAGTACATTATATATATATACTCCTAATTGGATTTAACTTTTTCTATTTCACAGATCCTAAAGGGATTTACCCAAAAACTATGATGAATCCTTTTCCAAGACAAGTAAGTATGTGATGATTATGATGATGATGTGGTGTTAAAATGTTGGAATACTAGTCTTCATTTGATCACTAGTTACACATACACAAACTAATAGAAAAGTAAACCTATTTCCTGTATTTTTGATAGTGATTAGCTAAGGAATGGAACACAAACACTTGTTCTAAAAGCTGATATCAATATCTCAATGTACATAACTGTAAGCTGTTTGGCAAGCTTTTTTTCTAAATAGCTTTTTAGAATTTCAAACTAAAAATAATTGAATGAATTTTCCAATCTAAAAACCTCTGAGTACTATATCATCATGATCAAAAGACACATTATAAGAACTTATAAACTATGCTCTCATAACTACAGTATGTATAAACTTGTTCTTTTCATTTTTTAAGGCTACCATATGATAAAACATCTTTATATGTCCAACATGGGTTGAACTGTCCCTTATGGTCTGAATAAGCTTTTATCTGAAGTTATTGCCCTCCTAAGAACACTTCTCAGTCATATGTTGCATTTTTTGTATAGTTACTATGATTAAATAGCAATCAGATTGCACTTGGTGTATTTTACTGTGATACCAAAACTTGAAAGACTAAAGATTCCTCCTCACTCTATGTTGTCTCTGTTCAAGGTAATGTGACTCAGTGGCTGAATAGAAGAGTGAAGACAGAGAGGAAAGCAGGATGAGAAAGAGTGAAAGGTAAGAATGCAATTGAAAAACACAGTGATAGGAGCAAGTGGGGTGATAGATGAGGTAATGGAAGAGAGACAGTTGCTACATGCTGGTTGTTGGTATAGAGATTGAATCGGAAAACAGTACTACTGGTGTGAGGAGGAAAGAGGAAGTGACAGAGGTAGACAGGGTGATAAAAGAAGAGTAACAGAAGTGAAAAAGATAAATGGAGAACAAAAAAAAAAATGTCAACAGTGAGTGATAGAGGAAGGAGTAATGAGAAAGGGTGAATAATAATAAAGATAGGTTATGGAAAGCAAGAGTGTGAGTGATGGGTAACAACAGAGATGGACACTGATAAGAAAGAATGAGTGTAATTTTAAACACATTCAGCCAAAGTATTTAATAATATATATTCACTATTTTAACAGAAGATATTCAAGATTACACTCTCTATTGCTATTCAAGGAAAAAATATTTTATTATTGTCCCTAGATTTTCTAGATGTATTAACTGAAATAATTGAGTCATCAGGTTAGAACATTCCAGTCCTTCACAATGACCCAGCTGTAAGCTTGTGACTTGATAGCTTGTTTGAAGGCTGTCCACTTGAATTGTATCAACACATTTTAATAGAGACACCCTATTTTCATTATTTGAGTCTACATAGAAGATGACAGCAACAGAAAGGAGAATCCAAGTTCTGTCAGGATCAACTTTGTCACTTTTCGTAAATGAAACTAAATACTAGTAAAGTACTGATAGAGCTAATAAACAAATAGAAGACAAAAGGCAAAGCAATGTGTTGAGTGAGGAGGAAATAGGCTTTGATTTTTAAGGGCATGTAGTTGATAGAATACTAATAAAAACCATGCAACTAGTCTATGAACTACTATTGTGTAAATTGTAAAGGGTGCAGCATATTTCTTGCCCAATCCAGACATGCTTTTGGGTACTTTCAGGTATAGTAATTTTTGACAAGTTACAAAGGCAAGTGTTGTTGAGCACCTAGGTCCAAACTACCTAGTGGGTTCCCACCCATGTGTGGATTAGGTTCCTTAAATGTTTTTCATTTTTTTTAATCAACTTATATCTTGTTTTATTGTGTTTTATATAATTTTATTTTCTGTGTTTTTCTCAGTTTTTTTCTTTTAATATGTTCATTGTATAATGGCCTTACTCACCCCCTTGTATTTATATAACTGTCTTATCAACCTGTACATGGTCTGTAACCCATACCCATGTTTTAACATTTATTGGATGTATGTACAAAACCTTGTGAAGAATGACTATTATTATTAAAAATATTGAAGTGATAGTAATGATAGAAAAGTCACATTCTTCAAATTTCCAACCTCACCAGGATCAACCTTGCATTTCATGTTTCCAGGTTTGATAAAATAAGTACCAGTCATATACTGAAATAAATTCATTTGACTATATTCCTCTACAAATGTGTGGTCTGGCACCAAAGTTAAAAACTAATTACTGTTGCTAGTACCTTCATCAAATTACGACATAAACCACTGGAAGAGCCTGTATATGCTTGCCTGAATTGGTAGAAATAACATCTGAATTTCCCTTAAATTACTGTCTTGGATAGTGTAGTTTTGAGATATTATGTCTAGGAAAACAGATGGCATGGTAACTGTTACAATGTCTTTAATGATGTTTGTTCAATCAGAACTGACATCGCCCAAAATAACATAACATTCTCAAAATAATTTTTCAATTTTTTAATTTTTTTTATGTGAATATATCCTTCCAAACCATTAGTTTGAAAATCTTTAGATTCTTGTTTTATTTCTTTTTTCCGATAATTTTTTAAAAACAAATTAGAGATTTAATTATAAAATCTAAGACACTAAAGAGATTATCTGTTCATTATTTTGAAACCTGTTGCCAAAGCAACTGACTACAACTTCAGGTGTCTTTCATTGATTTGTATAGCACTTCAATATAATCCAGGTATTTATTTTACTGACACTGTTGGAATAAAAGGATGTCAAATCTACTTAAGTTCAAACTTGGAACTGGTGGAAATCAACGTCCTAGCACAAACACTGCTCTATGAAATCCTACTATCTTTCATTTGAATAATAGAAATTACTAAATTTCTTTTCACTCAAATATAGCTAAAATAATTTTTTACACAAGAAATTGAAAGCTGGCCCACCACATATTTGATATGTCAACTATGCTCACATATGAACATATACAACAGTAGATAATGGGGACATAGAAGTGGTGATGGATAGAAAAAATAACTTGTAGTACATAGAAAAAAATTTCAATTTATCAAACTAAGCTGAAAAAAATACAGTTAACTCTTCAACATTTACACTGACCATATCAGACCAGTCATGTCCCTTTGTCGTTTATTCTACAGCTATAGAATTTATCTTTCACACCTCTGTAGCAAACTGGAATTGAATCAAAATCACCAATACTTATGTTACATTAAGCTAAAAGTAAAAAAAAAAAAAAATACTCAATAAAAATTACAGCTTAGGCACAAAGCCACATTTATTGAGAGAAAGGAACAATAGGTGAGACCAACTATAGTATTTGAATAATACTTTATTTTATCAATCTCAGGAGAATGAAAAGTAAAATCAATTTTGGTAGAACCTGAATTAAGAATGTAAAGAGACAGCTAAATATGACAGAGTGGACAGCTGCTCTACTGATCTGGCCAATATTAATAAAATACAAATTTACAGAAAGGCTTACAATATCAAGTTTATGGTATCAAACAAAATCCTTAAAACAACATTTAATTATACTATTGGTTCAAAATCTGCTAATATGCATTGCTACTCAGAGCAAGGAATCCTACAATAAGTACTTACTAGAAAAGAAATATCAGATCAGTTTAAAAAATAGTTGGTAAGGTCATAAAATATTTTCCATTGGAAGATGAACCTCAAGTCAACTCATAACACATGAGTAAAATTGGGTGGATGGAAATGAGTATAAGAATGTCAAATGGACTGTACCTGTAATTCAAAGAGTTCAGCTTCATCTCATACTGTGTGACATTCACTGTGCCTCAGAATTTTACATTAAAAATATGTGTCTGTGGAATACTCAACCATTTACATTCATTGAACCTGGCAGTTCAGTTGATTGAACACTCATGGGTGGAAAATCTGACCAAGGTCTCTCTCTCTCTCTCTCTTTATATATATATATATATATATATATCATCACTTAACGCCCACTTTCCATGCTGGCATGGGTTGGACGGTTTGACTGAGAACTGGCAAGCCAGAAGGCTGCACCAGGCTCCAATCTGATCTGGCAAGGTTTCTACAGCTGGATGCCCTTCCGAATGCCAACCACTCCAAGAGTGTAGTGGGTGCTTTTTACATGCCACCGGCACAAGAGCCAGTCAGGTGGTACTGGCATCGACCACACTCGTATGGTGCTTTTTACGTGCTACCGGCATGGGAGCCAGTCAGGCAGCACTGGCAATGACCACACTCGGAAGTCCCTATTTTTCAGTGAAGTATGACCAACAACATAAATATGCCTCCTGGAGGCCTACGCAAGTATACACACATGCGCACCCACACACATTTGCACTCACCTTTTCCACCAACACCACAGTACTTAACCCTTTTGATTCCAATCCACTTATGACCACCCCTGATTCTATGATATAAACATCCTGTTTTAAAATTATTTTAAAACCTGTCACTAAAATTTCATGTTAATTTGTGTTCTAAAAACCAGTTTAATAAGGACAGTTATTTTACTAAATTCTCCACTATTTTCAAAATTACTTGAAACCAAGGTGAGGTATTACAACAGAAATATGGTAACAAAGGGATTACTGTGATCTAAATTAAAACCTTCCATCATAATTTCATATATTATCCAAAATGTATAGTATTAAATATCCATCACAGCTGATCTTTCCAATCGGTTTCGTGTAAAGAATACAATGGAGTGTTAGGTAACGATCTGATTATATAACTTTACACTCATCAAAGTTATATAATTGGATTGTTACCTAACACTCCATTGTATGTATTCTTTACATGAAGCCGATTGGCAGGATCAACCGCGATGGACATTTAATACTATACATTTTGGATAATATACCCACTCTACTGACAGATAAACAAGTGCATCTTTTCCCCGACTTACGGTCTCTTAGACGACTAACGTGTGTATATATATATATATATATATATATATATATATATAAATACACACACACACTAGACAAAATGACAATAGTATATGTTGTTCTTCAATACAGGAACCAAATAAATAAATAGTTTATTTGGATGCTAATAAATTGAAGAACAAATTTGAATCTTGAGAATCAGTAATACTTCACCAAAAATTGTGTAAAGAGAAATTTATTCAGTAAATTTTTTTCTGTGTAAATTCAGAATTTTAAAAATATTTAAGAAATGCTTTCCCTTTGTTCACCATGAATATAAAAAAATACAAATGAAATTCTTTCTAAACCTTTCTTGAAATAACACACAGTGGAAAAGATATTCTGAATAGAACAGTTAAATCTTACTAAGTAGGTTAACCAGTCTGTTTGAAGAAAGCAAAGCAGATAGCTTTCAAGCAAGTAGACAAGTAGACTAATAAAAGAACCTTGTATCAACATTATTTGACAACAGCTGGATTTGACAGGTCAGTTCTAAATACTTAAAAATCATTTGTGTGTGACAAACCTTGTACTCCAATGCCACTGTTTTTTTTTTTTTACTTGCAAACAAACAGTACATTTTTCTTCCCTGAAAACTAATCATTTATAACTTTTGCATTTCATAAAGACTCGTCAATAAATACATCATTTAATTTCGACAAGTTAAAGGATCTTCTCACGAAATAGTAGAGAATTAAATGACAATATCACAAAATCCCAATGCAGTAAAACAGTTATTGGCCCAACAGGTTTCTCCTTCATTTGAAATATCCAACATGGCTAGAAAGTAATGTATGCTTAAATGTCTCAAGGAGGGGAGGAAATTGAGGAAAATATAAACCCCAAAGACTGCCAAAATGATGATACATATCTCATATGTTAAATAACATTAATAATCACGAATATGTTATAATTACATTATTTACATTTGATGGATATTTGTCCTCATCTTGTTTGTTGTTAACACGTTTCAGCTGATATACCCTCCAGCCTTCATCAGGTGTCTTGGGAAAATTTCGAACCTGGGTTCTCATTCCTAAGGTATTTTTCAATGTTGTTGTTGTTATTATTAATCCTGGATCAAATGTAGACCGAGAAAGGGCGCTTGGCACCTCGAGTGCCGCCAAGCTCTCACCACCCTCAGTCAGGCGGGCAGTGCGATCGGTAGTAGCTCCACTCTAGCGTTCTATAGAGGGTTAGTGGGAGAAAAGTGTGACGACGTTCTCGGGGAAACTCTAGGCGTCGAGGATAATCAGCTAAACAGTCTGTTCAGGAGAACTTTCGGGCCAGGGCCCATGGATAATTTCCAAAGGTCCTTCGCCTGGCAGTGCTACCGATGTGCACTACCTGTTCGAGATAAACTCTACCGACACGGAGGTGCCGTCAACCGGGCTTGCCCGAGGTGCACTCAGGACGACGAAACCATTCTGCACGCACTCGTCCAGTGCCCGAGCATTGCTGACCTGTGGGTCTATATCGAACAGCTACTGTCACGTGTAGGACGGATCCGGCTATCAGCTGAATCCATCGTGAGAATTGACCCGCCGACCTCCTTTAACCAGGAGGGCAAGGCAATTTTCCTATGCCTAGTGGCTGTAGC
>NC_068981.1:2654505-2667869 GCF_001194135.2 Octopus bimaculoides | reverse complement strand
CACCTGTAAAAAAAAAAAAAAGAAAAAAAAGGTAATGTAAAAGGAGAAAGGGCTCTATACCCCTTTCTTATTTTTTCTGACCAGGCTCCCGTGGTTTTATGGGTTTTTCCAGGTGTAACCTTTCCTTTTTCGAAGCGCCTCCCCCTTTGGGAGTTCTACTTATTTATTTATCTATTTATTTATCTATTTATTTATTATATCTTTCTCCGTTTTCTTCCTCTGTTTAGACGAACTTTCCTACCTTTTCAGACAAAACCTTTTGTAACCTTCGTCCTGTCTTTGTCCTTATATGTTTTTAATTGATATTAGCCCTTGTGGCCAATAAAATGAATTAATTATTATTATTATTATTGTTATTATTATCATCATTCTGGTCATTACCTGGAATTGAACTCGGAATCTTGGGATTAGTAGCCTGTGCTCTTAACCATTAGGCCCACAAGCATATGGTAGAGTGGTTAAGAGCGCAGGCTACTAACCCCAAGATTCCGAGTTCAATTCCAAACAGTGACCTGAATAATAATAATAACATCGAAAAATACCTTAGGAATGACACCTGATGAAGGCTGGAGGGTATATCAGCCGAAACATTGTGTTAGCAACAAACAAGATGAGGACAAATATCCATCAAATGTAAATAATGTAAATAATGTACATAATTCCTCATCTCTTAAATATAGAACTGCATTATGTTATAATTAGTTGTTAAAATAGTTGACCAATTGAAATAAAAATAAAGTGAAATATAACCAATGCAAGAGTTTATTATTGGCATAATGAATCTCCCGAGATCCAACAAAATCCATTTCAACACGGGTTCGAATCAAGAATCTTGTAAACCAAATACAAAAATGAAAGGTTTTATTTAAATTCTCCTGTAAGATAATTTCATTATCTTGCTGTATTAATATTTTCAATTTTAATTTTTAACCATAGTTATAATCAGAAGATTACCTTGGTGAAGTATGATATGCTAGTTAATTCCCAGTTCAGTTTATGCTAGTAATGTGGCAAGTAAGACAAAATATATTTATACAGTATATGAAGTAGATAAAATTATTATACATTATTTATTACTGATATTATATTCCATTTTCAATAAACTACAATCACAAACAAACAAACAAATGGCTGGAATGTGTTGCTTTTTCACCTTGTTTTTCTATACTAAATTGTTTTAACTGTTTGAATGTTTTATGTATATATACACAGACACAACAGAAGTAAATAGACACCCCATAAAACATCCTTTTATGTTTATTTTAACTTGTAATGGCTTATATTTTTTATTAATTGACATTTTTTATGTTTCAGGTTCTATATATGACTGTTTGATAATGTCATGTACAGAAGAAACCTTGGAACTGTCTGAATTTCAAAGAGGCCATATTGTGGGTCATTCTGAAGGTGGACATAGTCAGTGGCCACTAGCATTTTGGGACACTGTCATATTCTCTGATGAGTCCAAGTTTGCTGTATTTCCTGGCAGTGGTCGAGTGTGGGTCTGGAAACCCTATGATCAAGAATTTGATGTGAAAAGATTGTAGCCAATAATGAAACATGGCAGCTGTTCTGTGATGAGCAATCTGGAGCAATGGTTGATCAAAGCTGGTGGAGTGTGAGGGAAATAAACTCAGATAAATATGTGTCTATATTGCAGAAAGGACTCCTTCCAATCTTTTCCAGTGGTGAAATGATTAAAGAAGACTATTTATGGAAGATGGGGCTCCTTGTCACATGGCTAAAATGACCCAAGATTTGTTGGATGAGAATGGCATTAAAAAGCTTCAATGGCTAAGCCAGTCACCAGATATGAACTCTATTGAAGACCTCTAGGACATAACAGACAGAACACTTCATAAAAAGAACAAGAAAGCATCTTCAAAGCCAGATCTTTTGAGATTACAGCATGAAACTTGGCAAGAAATTTCACAAGTCAACTCACATCAGGTCCCCTCCTGGAGGGGCAGACATCAATCTTTCGTCGTTGTTTTGACTTATCAAAGCCACATACCGAACAAGGCCTACTGCAAGCTATATCGCCAGCTATGACTATATGCTAAATTTAAAACCCATCTGCTGGCATGTGCCAATGTTTCATGCCATGGAAAAAATCCAAATATGAATTAGAAGCAGCTTCAGATATATAAACCAAATCAAACTCACATACACAAAGAGTGTGTGTGTTGTTAGTTCATGGGTTGGCTGTGTTTAAGGCATAAGAGAATATATTCTTAATGTGTCTGGTGTTAAAAACACCTGAAAGTAAGTCATAGGCAAGCGAGTCAACTCACATCAGGTCCCTTCCCAGAGTGACAGGCATCGATATTTCGTCATTGTTGTGACTTTCCAATGTTGCATACAGAACAAAGTTTGCTGCAAGCTTTTTTGAATTTTTTCCATAGCACAAAACTTTGGGGTATGCCAGCAGATGGTTTTTAAATCATTTATCATATTGTCATAGTCGGTAGTATAGCTTGCAGCAGACCTGGGAGGATCATAGAAGTTGAGTCCTTGTATCTGATGTCCTATGTGCCTAGAAAACTAAGTCATTTGGAGATGAATCAAACTTTTTAAAAATATAACTCCTACCAAATGAGTTGAGTGCTACTTTGTCGTTTGTTCATCTACATGCATATACATCTTCTGCTTAGTCTTTATTTAACACATTCCACTCACAAAGTATTGGTTAACCTAAGACCATAGCAGAAGATACTTGTCTTAGCTGCCATGCAGTGGGATTGAAGCTGGAATTCAAGCAAACTTTAAATAGGCAGCTCTGCCAAAATACAAATTATATCAATTTCTTGTATAGGCATGTTTCACGTTTATGGCTGAGAAGAAATGAGATTTAGTGACAGCCATTCTCTCCCTAAATGTTTTAGCAATCTAAATAAAAAGATTACAACTAAAGAATGAAAATAGTTTGTGACTTTAGTTGGCTGGGAGTTTACTTTAGAAATATTTTTATAATAGATATAATCGCAAATGCTTTTGAAGTTCCTACAATAGCTTAACATTCTATCCACAGACACAAGTTTGGGAAACAGGTTTTTTCCTCAGATGAAATGAAAATCAAATAAAAATCAGTTATATAACAGACCCAATATAACATACATACATAGAGAGACACTGTATTATAGAGAGAAGGAGGAATAATAAAATACAATATAATAAGGATAAAAATACATATATAAATAGCAACTACTATTCATATAATAAAAGCAAACAAAAACTATTTTTCTAAATTCAGAAAGAAGGAGTTTTATAGTTTTATGACACTAAGTTGTTAATGATCATACCAACAAACTAACCCTTTCTTCCTTGCAAACTAGTATTTCTACCATTGACATTCATTGTAATTTGTATTGTTGTGTTTTGACTTTATATTCCTACAAATACATTGTTGTTTAACAAACAGTTTGATAATATCCTGCTTCATCAAAGTATAAAAATATATTAAAAAAAAAATTTAACACAAATTAGGAATACATATTACCTTTTTGATCCTCAGTATCACTTCACCTATATTCACTCCCCACTATACCTTGGGGGGGGGGGTCCCAAGACCTCTCTACCACCATCTCTCACTATCTTTCTAATTCTGTCTCTCTCTATCTTTCTGTCAAACTATCTCTCTCCTTTCTTGTTTCACTGGGGTATCCAAGTATCTCCTCTACAAGACCTATGTCTATCCCTCTCATACTTTTTAATCCCAAATCAATTGCCACAAAGCTCCCTTTTTCAATACTATTCTCCACCCCCTCCCAGTTGAGGGGGTTTTGTCTTGCAAATTACTAGGTGACCCCCACCAATGCTGGTGCCATGAAAAAAAGCACCCAGTACACACTGTAAAGGAAGGGCATCCAGCTATAGAAACCATACCAAATCAGACAATAGAGCTTGGCACTGCTCCCTGACTTGCCAGCTTATCATACCATCTAACCCATGCCAGCATGGAAAATGGACGTTAAACATTGATTTTTATATTTGTATATCTCTTTATCCAACATTATATACAAATCCAAGTGTTGTACTGAAGAAGAGGGGCCCCAACTCCAACACATCAATAAATGAGACCGATAGAATTCGTACTATGCTTACAAAGAATAAGTCCTGGGGTCGATCTGTTCGACTAAAGGTGGTGCTCCAGCATGGCCACGGTCAAATGACTAAAACCAATAAAAGAATATACACACACACACACAGATACCTATGTTGATAGAAAACTATGTGGGCAGATAGAACACTGAGGCCAATGAAATCATCTAACAGTGCCTACCTAGCCTTATTATCACAATGGATATGAAGATAGTGGTCTAACAGAATTGCAAGGGCATTAGACAAAGTGTTTAGAAGCATTTCTTCCAGTTCTGTGCATTCTGACTTTGAATTCTGTCAAGGTCAACTTTGCCTTTCATCCTTTCATGGTTGATAAAATAAACATCAGTGATATAATGGGGTTGATGATATAGGCTAATCCCTTCCTCTTAAAGATTTCTGACCTTGTGCCTAAATTAGAAAACATTATCAAAATAACTTTGCACTTGTTCCACACTATCAGTCTTTGTTTATCCTTTGATCAAGGAGGCCCATAATCAAAAACCTTCGAGGAAATGGTCATCATGACTGTTTTCTCCCTCAAGAATAATGCACCCAGTCAACATTGGCCAATATGTTCTTTTTAAAACTGATAGGTTATAGCTTGAGAAAAATTTGGTTGTTATTTCTAACAGGCTAAATAACCTTGTTAGAGGCTCTCTCTATAGCTTAGTGCGGTAAGGTGATGGTAGTTGGTGCAAAGTCACAGTCAGAAATTTACCTACGTTTTGTAGCAAAAGTTTCAGTCAAGAAGTGATCTGGCAATGAATATGTCAAGAGATTCCTGTTCATTAGTTCCAAGTCTGATTTGCAGTTACAAATAATATAGAATACTTCCATTTGCATCAGTTCTTTTATTTTGTTTGTTTATTTTTTCATATTAGTATGTTTTCCAGAATCACATTGAAAAGGATAAGATTAATATTCAGTTTCAAAAAACAAAATACCTTCCTTGTTTGCCAATATCCTACAGCCATACAATACCCAACTGAATTCTAAAATTGTGCAAACCATTATGGATCTTAGTTACTATGTTATTTGCATTGTTTTCATGATTAATCTGATGGTTATTGATAAAACAAAAATGAAATGATACTACCATAATACTTCATAATCATCATCTATGACATTTGAAGTTTTTATTTGTTGACCTAAAGAAAAACACTGCCCAGAGTCTATCAAGGCTTCTCATACAAGCAGGCTGTGTGGTTCAGAAGTCCAGTTTGCAAACACAAGTGTTTGGATTCAATCCCAATGACACCTTGCAAAGCAAGTGTCTGTTATCAAAGTCTTGGATCAATGAAATCCTTGAGGGAAACTGTATGGAAGCCCAATGGTGAGATCACTCCTGTTCTTGGGAGGTAGACTTAATCCACTGCCTTGTTTAAGAGTACCGAGTGGACCCTAGGTACCTTGAGTGGATCCACAATATTGCAAGCATTTGGCCCACATCTTTCTTTGATCTGAAGATCTCTTCCTTTTTTATCAGTCACAAATGTTCCAATGAGATCATGGGCACTGCTTTTCCCCTTAAATAAGCCATAAAAAAAACCCCAATGGGTGAGTAAATATAATTAACATTTAGTTTAAATTAAGGTAGCAAGCTGGTAGGATTGTTAGCACGCCAGGCAAAATGCTTTGTGGCGTTTCGTCTGTCTTTACATTCTGAGTTCAAATCCAGCTGAGGTTGACTTTTCTTTTCATCCTTTTGGGGGTCGATAAAATAAGCACCAGTTGAGTATTGGGGTCAATGTGATTGACTGACCCCTCCCCAAAACTTTCTGGCCTTGTGCCAAAATTTGAAATCAATATTTAATTAAAATTTTTTCAGGATTGAAAGGAAAACATGGACAAGGATTAATGTTTCAGAGGTGTACAGTTTAGCGAAAGAATAACCGGAGAAGAAAAAAATGAAAAAAATGAAAAAAACTTAAGTCTCTACTTATATTGTCATTTAAAATAAAAGGAACCTTTTTATAAACAAACTGGATTCTTTATCAGCAGCCCTCAACTACTACTACATCTTTTATGTACTATTTAGCTATATTCTCCCCCACCACCAAAAATTTTGACAACATATGTTAGTAGCTGATGAGGGCTTTCAAAATCACAGCAGCAATTCTTTGCTTATGTTCATCCCAGTCCCTTCAAACTCATTTTTGAAAGGATTCCGTCTCTTCAATAACAATCTGAATGTTGACATACAGAAATCACAGAGAATTTTGTAGGAAAGGATTAAAAGAAGTAGAAAGTAGATACCAGCAAAACGACCTTTCATGGCTACCGACCATAGCAAATGTATTACTTCTCCAAGCAGCTTTGTATATTAGTCTCAAACTATTAAACCAGGTATTTATCATAAAACTCATTCATAAGGCTATCAAAGCTTTTTTAAATCAATAAAGGCGTTATACAATTAATAATTTTTCTCTTGCTAATCCTCTTCAGAGTTTCACAAAGAATATGCACACACATTATGATAACCAGTAGCATTCCTTTCAATCCACCCTTCAATTACACTTTCTATTTAATTGCTATATCAGTCCCAGTCAATTATAATTAACTTATCCTTTCTGGATACTTTTTCCTTTATAACAATGGACATTGTTGATATACCAGTCATTGGGAGTAACAGATTAGTTTATTATGAGTAAAAGGGACATGAGAATATTAATGTCAGTCTTTCCAAAGTAGTCTCCTTATTTTCGCAGAACTCAATTTTTAAATGCTAATTTATATTTGACTAATGACTATTTGAGTAGTTCACAAATGTCAAGATGTGCTTTTTTTAAATTCTTTTTATTTCTATAGTTCTGCTAAATACACCCATATTTACTTTTGTAAACTAATTCTAATTTGATTGGCTATATGACTGGTTAGTAGAACATTTTACAATCTATCTACACTCACCATCCTACAGCTTTCCCTGTTTCATTGCTTTTATCTATTTTGTGTACATTATTTGCAATGCTTTCTTCAAGTTTTGTTTCTTTTGAGTTTTCATTATATTGCAACCTATAACAGATTAAGGTATGTTAACATACTGAATGTTTTACTTCTACCTAATGGCTTAATAATACAGAGTTAGCTTTCCTTTCTGCTTCCGAAAAAAAAAAAAAGAATTACAGTACATCAACTAATTTGATCCAAATCATTTAAAACTCATTAGTATTTCACTAAATCTGTCAATAAAAATGGAAGTGAATGGTGTTAAAGAAACTACTGAGATAGAATATGAAAATAATCATAAAAACACACAAAAATCAAACCTTTTTATGATTAAATAGGACACCTTTTAGTATGATATCCATTCATTAAATTCTCATCAGCATACTGCTTTAGTTTTTGAAAAGGGGCACACCAACAGTGACTGGACAGATTTGATATCTTAAAGAAGTTTTTAGGTAGCAAACAATTCAAAGTTAAACAGATCACCGTTTATCACTGGCATGTTAATCATCATCATCATCGTTTAATGTCTATGCTGGCATAGGTTAGACGGTTTGACTGGGCTGGCATGCCGGAAGGCTGCATCAGACTCCAGTCTGATTTGGCATGGTTTTCAACAGCCGGATGCCCTTCCTAACGCCAACTACTCCAAGAGTGTAATGGATGCTTGTAAGTGCCACCAGCACAGGTGCCATTTGTGTGGCACCAGAGTGCATGCAATATGTAGAATCCAAAATTTAAAACTTTGCTTCAAGAGTCAAAAGACTAGCGTCCTAGTTAAGTATAGCGAAAATGTAAGTTGAAATCTGTTATCTGAGAGAAGTATGATAGTTGAATGGGTAGGATACTAGTCTTAACTCAAAGCAAAGTTTTAAACTATGGATTCTACATATGACATGCTAATAATTTTGTCTTTCTAATATCTGAAACAGGCACCATTCACTCTCCTTTGGGGAGAAAATCACACTATAATAAGTTATACATAAATGTCCTTATTTGTAGAAGCTGATGGGAAAAAAAAAAATATGATTGCGATCATCATTTCTTTAATGTAGCTTTACATGTTTCAATTTTAGATCTTCCTTTGAAGTCTAACAGTCTAAAGTTTCATCTAACCACCTCATCTAACTGTTTTATGTGAGGCCCCATAACTTGAGTTTCTTTCACAAAATCTATAAACTTATAATATTGTTAAGACTGCATTTTCTGGCTTCAGGCTAGGAAAATATTTCAGAGGACCTACATTAGATTACAGTCACATAACTGTGATGATGCACCTGCTCAACACACACTTGTTTAATGTTGCACAAACAAAAAGTCACCTGCTTAAAAGGCATACTTTCACTCACCAACATGCTACAATCACTGCTAGCACAAAGATGCATTGTAGCCATCCTTTGTTCAGTCTACTGCTACTACAATAATTTTTGCTCCACTAAACAAGCAAGCTGAGAACCACTCCCTGCCAATGAACACACAATACACTCACCTCTCTACTTATTAGTATTGTGTATCTGCCTATCACCACCAGCAAAAAGAAAACAAAAAAAAACAAATCATATGTGTCACCCAAACTTTCCTTCCTAAACTGTACTATACAGATATATTCTGCAAATATCTTTTTCCTAACATCAGTTTACAGAAGTTCAAGCTAAATATTAACTTCATTGAATTTGTCTGCAAAATGCAGGGAAGACTACAGGCGGATTTTTTTATATACAATTTTGTGCCAAACAAGGCTTGAGGCCACTGTACCATAAGAGGCTACAAATAAGGAAAAGGAGGGATTTACAAATTCACTGATTGACAAAGCGTAAAGGACTGAATATCAGTCCCAAGGAAAACAAGTACTGGTAATGAGTTTCAGAGACCAGTTGTTTGAAAAATGAAGCAATTAGAAGAAAAGAACATGATTAACAGGAAGTTCCACAAAGAAATGATGCACTTGGAAAGAGAAGCAGGTGACACATTTAAAGGTGTTAATAGAGGCTGCTACACCAGAAAGTTTATCAGATTATGGAAATACTTATAATATTTCAATAATGAGCTAAAGACTCCAACCTTGTACAAAGAAGCAGAACCACCAGGTTAACTCAATTCTGAATTCAATCAACCAAATTGAGACACTTGGAAGTGGTACCAGTCCAAAGATGACAGCAATATTCAATGCAGTCTTATAGAGAGAGATTTGTTAGCACAGAAAAGTTTTAAAAAAATCTTAACCCCACTCTGAATCTTGTACACATTCAACTAATACACTGAGGTACCTTTACTATTATACATACATCCCCTGTTTATGGGCAACAAATTAACGGAATTGCTAAGTGCCAGAATACCTTGCAATATTTCTAATTCTTGGAACTCAAAGTTCAGATTCCACTGAGAGATTCAAATCCCATTAATAACTGTGTCATCACTCCTCATGCACTGAGAGAAGGTGTAACGGGAGACTCCCAACAGATTGTGACACAAACATCTCTGCAATGAGACAGGCATCTCATCATCTCAATATCATTATGCCATGGATATAGGGGTTTTGCAGACCAAGCACTATGATGACTGCACTTTTTACCCTTTCTCCAAACTAATCAAATTCATAAATGGTCCCAGGTTTCAAACACCTTGGAAACATCCTTGACAATAAAGAAAAGCTGTTGATGTATCTTCTATTTGTAATGTTTTAATACTTGTGAAGCTATCACTTTTGCAATATTGACAAATATCTTTAATACTTTTATTCATTTTATCTCTCAGGTTTGTTTCACAGATTAAAAAAAAAAAAAACTTGCTTATTGTTCTGTGTTTACTGTTAGATCTATTTCCCTGGTTATCAATCTGCACTTATCACAGACTTATAAAACGTATATAAGCTCTTGATACATAGCGCTACCTTATTGCAAGCTTAATGGATGGAAATAGCTCTGACAAGTTTCAATGCCATTATTGTGAAATAACTGTTACTATAATATCACTCATCAACAATATTGTTAATCTACACCAAGGAGATAAGCAAAGTCAACATAGACAAGATATTGACAACTAAGCTATAGGCTCCAAAGTTATTAAAACTATCAGCATTAGTGTTGATACTTTGCCTCTATTACAATAAATCTTTCTCTTTAATCTTAAATCTTTATTTAGTATCTCAACAGCCAGATTAGTAGACAGGTTGCATTTAATATGGCATAAAGAATAATATCCCACCTTGTTTTTTATTTACTTGAAATCACTCAAGGAAGGCCCACTGGTTACTTCTAGGTAAAGGGTTAACAGAAAGAAGTAACATTAATACCACAGAAACTATAATGCAGAGAAGTTCAAATGATCTGAAATATAAGATCTTTTCTACCACAAAGACTATATATGTATGCATTTAGATTATTTAATTGAAATATGATGAGATGGTAATAAAAGAATTGATGGCAATAAAATAAGGTAACTCAGATGACAATAAAGCAGCTAATAAATTGAAATAAAATGAGATGGTAATAAAAGAACAGATAAACATGTTAAAGTGTGGGCAACTGCCATTACTAGGCAAGGTACTTGTTAACCCTGAATAAAAAGCTTTGTATTATATGCTTTCAGTGTGTTCATAAGGTACCCCAGAAACATGAAAGTGATTCACTAAATTTAGCAAACTAAATTCCATAGAAAATTCCTGGGTTGGCAAGATTAGAGAATGTAGCTCATTTGAACACCTTTCCTGGAAGTAATTAATGGTAGAAAAGGACCAAATTTCTGTTAATGATAAAACAAGGACCACCTATTTGATCCTGCATGCTATCTAGAGTGGACTGTGCATGTTTGGAGGAAGTCACTCAAATGTGAGTGCAGTAGTCTATTTTAGAGCAAATCTGATTCTTGTAGAGATATAAGCTTCAGGTGTTTAGAACTTTTTTGAATTAAAGGACGAATCCAGTAGTCACAAGATTAGAAGCAAAAGAAAAAAAAAATGGATAATGAAAGAGAAAAAAAAACAGAAGAGAGAGAAGTAAGCAAATTGCAAGAACTGTGGAACTTCAGAGAAAGAGGAGGAGAGAAAGATAAAACATCAAACAATTATATTTTCTAGATAGGCAAATCTTATAAATCACAACTAATACATTCTAACTTAAGGAGAGGCATAAAATGTTTCTCAAGCAAATCAAATAACTCTTTAAATTTATACATTAAATAGTTTTTATTATGAACCATGAAGTTAATTTAAATTATAAAAGGGTCATAGTAACATTAGAGATAAAAATACCAGTATTGATCAACAGGTTTTATACAAGGTAATTGTAGATACACAAAGGCTAAGTGGCTACGATTTTATGAAATGAAATGCAAAAAATCACTACTTGGGTTATGTGTATGAAAATGGGATAGTCAAAGAAAACAACAAGTGCAAAAAGCATGCAATTTCATACAAACTGCAGCAACCAAAAGTTTAAGCACATCATCTGCATTTGAGTATCTATTGGCATCAGGAATGATTCAGGAATGGTCAGGTGTCTTAGGTTTTCAATAACTTTTGAATTTAATGTAAGTAACATGGGGAAGGGGAAAAGGACACTCGATGATGATGATGATCATCAAGTGATCTTTTCCTCTCCCCATTATTTCTTGTATCGAACCTGCAATAGCTTCGCATCAAAATAAAAACATGCAAACTATACGCATACTTCCAATAAGTTCTACAGTTACAATAGATCCCCATAACTGAGCAACAGGAAAAACATTTTCCTCACATTTTCAGCCCATCCCAGACTCTAAAAGAACTCATTCCAAACATCAATATTAATTATCAGACTTTCAATACCAGACTGTTTAGTAAAAAAAAAAAAAAAAAAAAAAAAAAAAAAGAAAATCTTGCTTAACATTATAATCAAATCATTACCACATACAAAGCAAATGGGTCGATTGACCAGTCTAGTATTGTCATACAACAAAGAAAGGATTGATCTCTTCAAGCTTTTTTGCTTGAGATCAAAGTGTAGTATTTGTGAGTTATAAAATGAATAAATGTATTATTATCTGGCAAACACTATCCAATTCTTAATTGACAAGTTACATATATATATGTGTGTGTGAATGTGTAAGTTTGTTGGGAGCGGAGAGATACTTCTGTTGAGCAAAACACTGAAGAAATCAATAAAACAGAGGAATGTAATAACACTCATTATATTTTGATCGCTTTTAATCTTGCCAACTGACCTGAATATACTTCCCTTAAAAGGTTTAATAAGACTGAAACATGATTTTTGCTTTCACCAGTTGACTTAAAGACTAAATCCACTCTCATACTACATTTACTATATCATCATCATCATCATTTAACATCCACTTTTCATGCTGACATGGGTTAGGCAGTAAGACTGGAACTGGTAAGCTGTAGTGCTACACCAGGTTCCAGTCTGATTTTGGTTTGGTTTCTATAGCTGGATGCCCTTTCTAATGCCAACCACTCCAAGAGTGTAGTGGGTGCCTTTTATGTGTCACCGGTATGGATGCTTTGACATGTCACCGGTAGAATTGATTTTATTGGAGTTTAGTCTCCTGCTGTTTTTTCTCTTCTCTATATCTTTCAAAATTTGAGTGAATTTTACTAAATTTCACTCTGTTTTTAGGTTTTAGACACTGCATGAGAAATATTTCTTTTAACTGCATGGCTAATCTCATTTTATTGAAATTAACTATATTAATAAATTAACTATGTTAAAAAATCTGGTTAATGGCTATCATCATCATTATTTTACATCAGACTTCCATATTCTTTTCCACTCTAGGCACAAATCACAAAATTTTGGGGGAGGGGGCCAGTCGATTAGGTCAACCCCACTATGCAACTGGTACTTAATTTATCGACCCCGAGAGGATGAAAGGCAAAGTCAACCTCGGTAGAATTTGAACTCAGAGCGTAAAGACAGACAAAATACCACTAAGTATTTCACCCGGCGTGCTAACAATTCTGTCAGCTCGCTGCCTTAAATAATCTTTTATACTCTAGGCACAAGGCCTGAAATTTATGGAGAGGGGACCCAGTTGTTTAGATTGACTCCAGTATGCAACTGGTACTTGATTTATCAATTCCAAAAGGATAAAAGGCAAAGTCGACTTTGGCGGAATTTGAACTCAGAACATAAAGACAGACAAAATACCACTTTGTATTTCATCCAGCATGCTAACAATTCTGCCAGCTTGCTGCCTTATCAGTCTTCCATATTGACATGGATTGGGTGGTTCAACAAAGTCAGATGTGTCAAGGGACTATGATGCTCCAATGACTAGTTTCAAAGATCACAGGTGTATATATATATATATATATATAT
>NC_068981.1:2639475-2654335 GCF_001194135.2 Octopus bimaculoides | reverse complement strand
GTTTATGGGTTTACCCTGGGTTTCTCGTCCATACAGGGTTTAACTTTATGGTATATTGTCAGACCCCAAGACCAGTTGGCCTAAGTCCTTTATAAAAAGGCCTTAGGCCAACAGATCTTGGGGTTTGACGATATGCCATAAAGTTAAACTCTGTATGAATGGGAAACCCAGGGTAACCTCATAAACTGGCCTTCACCAGTAAATATATATATATACATATTCTTTGATACAAGCAGAACAACAATGTTTATAGCTCTAATAAAGAAAATGCTTTCAGGAGTATTTTAATATTTTAGTCATAAACTTTAAACACATTCATTGATATAGGCTTATGCAACTTTTAATACATGGGCAAAATGTGTCACACTAATATACTTCCATTTAATCTGACAATGTTTTGCTAGATTGCATTGCCAGATTTAGCATAATGCATGATTCATAGTTAAACTAGTAACTCTTAGAGAAAAAGTGTAAAGTTTCTCAATATTGAATGAAGATTTATCTAGTTAGCCACCTGCATTTCAGTTTCTTTGATAATTATATAACTTCAACAGTTTGGTTTTTTTTTTACCTAATTTTAATGACTCTAAAATACCATGCTATTATATATTAAATGCTGTCAGCTATATTACGCCTAACTAATTAATGGTAGATGATTTGGACCAAGAAAGAAGCCTCTATGTAGTCACTTGGCCTGTTAAAAACGATACTCAAATCCCTCACAGACTATACCCAACTATCTCAGGAAAGGAAAATATATACTGAGCAATACAATCCTAGGATAAATAACAGCTGTGGAAGGTTTGCTTGAAATTTCTAACTTTTAACATTTTCTTCTTTGGGTTATATATCCCCTTCATCATCAACAATGTTTAATATCCAGTTTTCCATACTGGCTTAAGTTGGATGTGTCTACAGTGTAGTAAACTACCAGCCATCTTAGTCTTCTATGAGACTCAGCATTTTGTGATCTGACATGACCATTTACTTTTATGCATCCAGTTTTTGTGTTCTGTAGATACCCTCAATGAATGGCATAAAGCTCTGCCCTCCTACCATCACACTGCTAATTCATAATGTGTGTCCATACCAGCTCTCCAGTGCACTTTGATGATGTCTGGTATGTATGTTGTTGTTGTTTGCAAGAGGGACAAATGTGCTTGCTTGGACATTTGATGTGAATGAAAGGTGAGTGCATGGTGAGTGTTATACTTTGTTAATGCAGGCTACACACGGAAGAGGCAGACCAAGAAAGACATGCAAAGAGGTTGTGAAGTAAGATCTTAGGATACTGGACCTAAACATGATAGATGATTGTGATTATATACATTTTTCCCTCCCCTCTCAAGCTTTAATACACGTAAGGCTGGTTTCCATAGTGTATAAGTCACGAAGACCATCACATTCCCTCTGAAGAGGATGCTGGTGAGTTTCAGGGTTCAAAGCCAGTTATTTTGAGGAGAGAAAACAAGACGATTACATCAACCCCAAAGGGATGAAAGGCAAAGTTGACTCAAGCAGGATTTGAACTCAGAATATAAAGAGTCAGAAGAAATGTAAAGTATTTAGTCTGACACGCTAACAATTCTGCCTGCTCAGACATTTAAATGATAGCAATAATGAATAATGTTTTGATTGATATATGTTAATATTGCATTGGACTGATTATAGACTCAATCCAAATATGTTGTATGTGAGTGTAACAGGACAAAATAAGGTTTTAAAAATTGAAAATAAGAAAAAAATAAAACTAATAATAACAGGTAGAAGTATAGGTGTTTTGATTTAATAAACTATATATTTTATGTTATAAATTATATAAAATATGCACACATATGTATTATATATTTTATTTATTGTACATTATTACATAAAACCATGTATTATGCCATATATATAACATATATACAATAGAGCTTGAGAATGGTGATTAAAGGACTAATATAAAGATGAATTTAGATGTCAAATTTGAAAATCTGCTCAAATAAACTTTCTGTGGCACTGAGTAAGCCTATCACGCTGTCAACTTGACATATGTGTGATTTTTTTTTACTTCTGCAAAGAGAGTTTGTGTTTTATCAAATGTTTTGTTTTTTTTTCTTTGAGAATTCAATCTTCATACAGAAAAATAATGTATATTTACTTCAGAAATTCTACACAGGTCTCATGTTGAATGAATAATTTAGCTTTTGATTTTAAAAAAAAGTAGTTCTTTTTAGCTTAATAACAGTAGACGGTGATTAAATTTTTGCAACAAGATAGCTGAACTGAAAGAAAAAATATATTGTGCGCTTAGTAACTGCATTGACCAAAGAGCCTGTCAACTAATACTGAACCCTTACTGCATTGTAAGCAATTTTAATGAAATTTTATATTCAATATGCACTTGAAAGGAAATATTTTTTTCAAATTCTGTAGAAATTATCACAAGTTACCTTAAACTGCATTATATAGATACTGAGAATCTAGGAATAAATTAATGTAATTCAAGCTATATACGAGGTTAGCTTTAGTAGAAAATATAGTGAAGAATTTAATATACAGGTGAGAGACAATACGACTGAATTAATCCCATTCGTCTATTAATTATTGTTCTTGAGGAAATAATAGATGAGTTCAGGACCACTTGTTTTTCAGAACTTTTCTAAGCTGGTGACCTGGTTCTAATTCAAAATCTGTCCCCCAAATTGCATAAGAAATGCCAAACACTGTCTGAATGATCTAGAGTTCAGAACAGTCCTGGAGATAATATCAAAGTACTGGGTTGTTAAACAGAGAGAACAAAGCATCAATGATATGTCAGAAAAATTACCTATCTTGAATTATAAGAGGTGTACTCAGTGCAAATACTGGGATCTCTGACAGTTTAATTAGCATGGAACCAAAACTTTTGATCTACATAATATTCATTTGATTAGTAGCAGCAGGTGTACCTATGATATGAAGTCTATGAACTACTAGATGGTTTAGCAAAAGTAGTAGATAGTCTCTATTACATGAATAACTGAATTAGTATCAGAGGTGATAGTAGTGGAAGTAAGTAGTTATAATAAGAAATAGCTGCAAGATCAGGAAGATGTTAAATCTGCTGCAACATGCAACAAGAACATTTAATGTGAGAGGCTGCAGAAAGATGGATTTAGTATTAGTTGAATATGCAGTGTTTACTGAGTGTGTAAAGTGAACTATGAGAGTAGATAAAAAGACAATAAAGACCAGTCGACAGATTGGTACAAAGTCATTCACAGACAAGCTCCAGACTCTGGTCACAGATATGCTGTCTCCTCATTCAGGCATTCTACTGCTATTATAATGGCTTCTACACCTCAAAGCTTGTTGGTCTTGTGACACCTCCACTCAAGCACTTTTCATTCACTTGTCTCTCCTCCTCTCATTACTCATGTTGAGTCCAAATATCTATGTTCCTGCATTAACCACCATGTCCAATCTTTCCTCCATAGAAGACAAGCAATGAAGGATTTCCTCCCAACAAGTCTTTTCTGCAGTCATCAACTTACAACAGGTTAAGTGAAGCAGAATGTTAATGGTCTCAAACTAACCAGTTTTGGAGAGCCTGCAAGGACCATGGGCACTTTCATTTCCCGTAGACCATGACTTAAGTGTCACATGATTAGTGGGTATTGTTAGCAGCAGAGGAAGACCAAGACTCTAAAATAACAGCTAGCATTGGATCTTTGTATTGAGCTACACAAACAAAATGATGCAAAACTGAGAGAAGAGTTACCATAATATACTATGGATTGACATGTGCACGTGTGTGTGTACATGCATGCGTGTGAATAAAATCTATCAATCCTATTCTATAATAATGATGGTTTCCAATTTAAACATAAGACCAGCGATTATGAGGGGATGGGGGTTAGTTGAACCCATCAACTCCAGTGGCTATACTGTTATTTTATTAAACACAAAGAGATGAAAGGCAAAGGTGACCTCAGAATGATTTGAAGTCAGAACATGAATAACCAGAAGAAATATCACAAAACTTTCTTCTGATGCCTAATGATTCTTCCAGCTTGCTATTTTTATTCTAAGATGGGCACAATGAGGGATTACTTGATCAAATCATCCCCTGTACTTGTATGGTGTTTTATTTCATTAATAGTGGCAGTTAACCTCAGTGGGAGTTTATACTAATGATAATAATAACCATATTACATAATATCGAAATGTCCCCTTAGACTAACAGTTTACCAAAATTAATCTTCTGAACCACAGATCTTTTAATGGGCTCCCAGTTGTCTTCAAGGAAATAACTTTCCTTCCAGATCATCTAAATAAGCTTAAACAAGCAGAACTAAGTATCATTATCATCAAATGTTTAACATCTGTTTTTCCATGCTGACAGGGACATTATACATAAGCCTATACATTTAAAGATACAGATCTTGGAGATATTAGTTGATGTTGATATGTAGTGAATCTCCTGCAAATGTTGTACCACAACACAGTTCATCATGAAAGTATATTAAGCATACATAGCATAACATCTCAGATCCCATCACTAGAGTATCTGGTCACTTGAGGCTAGAGTTGATTCTCCCAAATGAACACTTGACCTTATCACTGCACGCACACAAACTTCTTTTTTGTTGTTTTTTAATAAACTGTTCTTCTCATAGTATGTATTTACACCTAGGTTGATTGAACCATTATTGAAGTGGCAATACAAATTTATATTCTTTATCAAATATGTCATTGCCAGAGCAGCTGTCTGGCTTCTGTGCTAGTGGCCCGTAAATAGTACCGTTTGAGAGTAATCGTTACCTGCGTTGCCTTCTAGCACTTGTGCTGGTGGCACGTTAGAAAATCATTCGAGCGAGGTCATTGCCAGTGCCGCTGGACTGGCTCCCATGCAGGTGGCACGTAAAAAACACCTTTTTAAGCGTGGCCATTGCCAGTACCGTGTGACTGGCCCTCATGCTGGTGGCACGTAAAAGCACCCACTACACTCTCGGAGTGGTTGGCGTTAGGAAGGGCATCCAGCTGTAGAAACTTTTTGCCAGATCAGATTGGAGCCTGGTGCAGCCTTCTGGCTTGCCAGACCTCAGTCAAATCATCCAACCCATGCTAGCATGGAAAGTGGACGTTAAACGATGATGATGATGTCACATAATCAACTTGGTCTCCTGCCACCCTAATAAAACACACAATAGTAGTTGCTGTAACAAATAAACCAAAATACTTTTGCAAAAACTTTTATCCTAATTATACCCATTAGTTTTAGACTAACTGAATGGCGTTGATTCTTAAACTTGAAATTAAACTAATTGTATACTATTTCAACCCAACACTTTAGTTGCAATAATAAAAATTATACTATTCTAAAACATTAGAATCCCTTTAAATCAATTAATCACATCAAGATAAAAAGTTCAATTTCTGATGGTACTTCTTGTGGTTTAGAGTCTTGAATATGTAAAGATAAATGGTTTTCAGTCAAAACTGCTGCTCTAATTCTAGCATTCAAATGAAGATAGGAAATAAAGTGACAGTGAATCCAGTGAACAGGAAAACCCACGAAAATAGTTGACACAGACACATTTGAATTTCCAATGTTTATACAACTACAAATGTGAAAGCAGGTAACATGTATAGAAACGCTTGTAAAGCTTAGTCTGCTTGACAGGTGAGATAATTAGGTGCTGATCCCTGAAGGAAACGAGTATAAGGAACACAAGGGGGAATAACAAGCAGCTTCTAATCTATGTCATATTGTTATTCCAGCACTAAAAATACTTTTAGGGGCAAACAAAAGCCAATTACCTTAATTAGATTTTTAAAGACTTAATGGTCAGATTTACTGAAATGCTACAAACTGTAACCTCATTTTGACATGAAGCTCATCTTTAATTTATTTCATTAATTTGTTCTCAAATTGATTACTCTGTCATCAGTTGTCTGATAAATCAATTGACATAGTGTATAAGCTATAAAATGATTTACTTTTAAATATATAGAAACTTGAATGATTGAATTATACCTGTTAAGTCCCATGTAACACAAAACCATAATAGACTGCCTCCCCATCATATTAATCTATAGCAGTTTCTATGGCAACATTAGGCATATTTACATATATATATATGTTTTTGATCTAGTTTGGATTCTTTGCCATCAAATTTGATGGCAAAGAATCCAAACTAGATCGAAAACATCTATAAAACAGTTATCTACACTTGGTAGACAGCATAGTAGATTTTAAATATATGGGTGGACAGACATATAAGTATCCTTTTATTCTCTTATCTGTTTCAGTCATTTGACTGCAGCCATGCTGGAGCACCACTTTTAGTCGAACAAATCGACTCCAGGACTTATTCTTTGTAAGCCTAATACTTATCATATTGGTCTCTTTTGCTGAACTGCCAAGTTATGGGGACATAAACACACCAACATCGGTTGTCAAGTGATGGTGGAGGGACAAACACAGATACACAAATACATACATATATATATATATATATATACACACACACACACATATATACATATGTATGTATATATACAACGGGTTTCTTTCAGTTTCCGTCTATCAAATTCACTCACAAGGCTTTGGTCAGCCCGAGGTTATAGAAGACACTTGCCCAAGGTGCCACGCAGTGGGACCGAATCCAGAACCATGTGATTGTGAAGCAAGCTTCTTACCACACAGTTAGTCCTGTGCCTATGGTTATATACGAAATATATATAAAGGTCTGTGTGTGTGTGTGTGTGTGTACATGCGTAATCATTTAACATCCCCTTTTCCATGCTGGCATGAGTTGGGCAGTATGACAAGAACCAACCAGCCAAAGGACTGCACCAAGCTCCAATATCTGCTTTGACATGGTTTCTACAGTCGGATGCCTTTCGTAATGCCAACCACTTCAGAGAGTGTACTGGGTGCTTTCTTTTTTTTTCATGGTACCAAATACTTGCAAGGCAAAACTCTGAACTGAATGGGGTGTGTAGTATTGAAGAAGGTGAAAGTATAATACAGGAATAGGTGTCTTGCTGAAGAGGAGAATACATGGCTTCCATAGTGGGAATGAGAAGATGGTGAGGGCATACTCTCAAGGTACAAGGTGAATATGAAGAGAATAGAGATAGAGGAACAGAAAGGGTGAATGGGTAGGTTCACAAGAGTGTGAAAAGTGTTTGACAGATAAGAGTTAAAAGATGAGTTGTGGGAAAGACTTAACAGGACCCCATTTTTGCTAAGACAGACAGATCTTAAGCACAGTATATCACCATTCATCTTGGTTTATTGTCATCTCCGTCTCCATGAGGCTCAACATCTTGAGATTAGTCTTCACTTCATCCCACATCTTCCTGGGTCTTCAAACAAATTCTGTCTATGTTAATTAATCAGTACTTTTTTATGCAGCTGTTCTTATCAACCTGGATCACATGACCAAACCAGCACAGACTTCTCTTGCACATCTGATGCCTCTTATGCCCAATTTTCATCTTAATACATTTATACTTTGTTGTACATACACACTTATGTTGCAGATCCAGCAGAGCATGCTCCATTCATTTCTTCATATACATATTTATACAGATACATAATCCTCATCACCAATTAGTTTAGCATTGATTTTACCATTTGCATGAGTTAAACTTTAGCAGGTGTTATAAACAAAAAAGATTTCTCATTAGATATTAAAAGCAAGACAAGAAAATGTAATAGATATAAAAGACTCTTTAATGCAGTATCTGGAAGGCATCTTTAAAAAGAATTTAGATGGAAAAAGAATAAACATAGATGGATGATGTATTTCTTTTCTTAAAACATACGCATAAACAGGAACAAATATTAACTAAGCAGAGAGAACAACAATGCAGAAGTGAAAATAAAATCTCAGTTAATTACATATTTGCAGAAACCTAATGTATTGAGAAATCTTATTTTCTGCTTGCAAAAGTTACATTATTACTATATAATGTCAGAGTTTCTACACTGCACACCAGCCATAATAACCATTAATATTAATTGATTAGTGATGAATACACAGCATGTGTTTTCAGTCTTCCCACAAAAATGTGTTTATACCACGTTCTACTCTTTTTTTTTTTTTTTTTTGTAGCCAGATAAACAGTGAATGATTACAGGGAGAATTGTAGCCAATAACTTTTCACGGTGGGGTCGAAATGTGCAATTACTAAAAACACACTTTAATATACATCTCTAATACTGAGTAATGATGCTATTAATTCTGTTACTTTTCATACTTGCAATGTTATGCAAATTAAGGCAGACCAAGTTAGGTCTAAGTTTGTGTTCACTACAATAACTACAATTATTCCCTCCTCTCTATGATCAGAATTCTACACTTTACCAAAAGACAATGCTGAAGGACACAGGTGCACATAGAGAAGTAGAAATCTACATAAAATTGAAATCATCATGATAATATTCCTTTCTTTTCTATTATAGGCACAAAAGGTCTAGAATTTGGGTGGGGGGGATAGTAAATTACATTGGCCCCAGTACTCAACTGGTACTTATTTTAGTGACTCCCGAAAGGACGAAAGGCAAAGTTGATCTTGACAGAATTTGAACTCAGAACATAAAGACTAATGAAATACTAAGCATTTTGCATTTTGTCCAGTCTGTTAAACTATTCTACCAGCTCACTGCCTTAATAATAATAGTAATAATAATAAATGAAATGACTTTAAGATAACACATTTTTTTTCAGTGCGCAAATCTTTATATTTTCTGAGCTTGTCAAATTCTTTTACCAAAATGTAATCACAAGGGATATTTATGTCAATCAGTAAACAGACATTACTTTAGTCTTTTCCAACAATATATAGTTTATTAGCTTTGATGGTTCTGTCTGTATGTGCTGGAAAGTCCCAAAGAATCATTACATTTTCTCCTTCAGCAAAAAATGGAAACAAAAAAAAAAACTCAAAATAATAATTACATCATTTCAAAACAGAATGAATTATGTTACTGAAAGCATATATAGCATTTTCTCTTAAGATATCAGTTAAATGGCCTGAAGCAAATAACTATGTCTCAAGTTTCAATAATAAATTCTTGCTTACATTATAAATTAGTCAGTTTTACAGCAAGTGATCATAAAATTAAAAAAGAAACATTAGGCCATGAATTTCTATGCAAACAGCAATCATCATCATCATCATCATCATCAACGTGAAGCATGTTGTGTAATAACAGGAGTTGAGGATAAATCCAAATTTCAGGGGTTGGATAAGACTGTGAGAATTCCAGAAGTTCCAGAGTGTTCCTCTGACACAAGATTCCATCAGTCTGGCAATGCATATTTGATTAAAACAAAACTGACCAATAAATAAATATATCACAGGGTTGATATGAACATGTGAAGTGAATGGATCAAAAGTACTATATGAAAAAGTGTTTTGAACTAGGATTATACCAATAAAAAAAAAAGACCAACAATGAGTGGAAAGTGATAAGATCAGAGCTCTTGGGATGTTGGGTCTCACAGCAGAGATGACAAAAGATAAAACCGAATAGCAATATCAATAGATCTGTCCAACTCATAACAGCATGGAAAAGTGGACATTTAGACACTTGCAACTGATAACAACTGTTTCTTTCTGCTTGTAGTAACTTTATGCTTTTAACCAACTCAGCTGTAATCAAATCAGTCCAAAAAGAAAATACACACCTGTTTGGCATGCAAAAGTTTTATATCATATATATATATATATATATATACACACATACATACATACACAATAAAAGTGTTTTGATTTATTCTAATATTCCATGCCAAATGTCCACAACATGATATTTTGCATTCATCCACCCATAAAATGTCTCATTATCTATCTGGTAAGGTTCAAAGTGATGGCAGGTAGGGAACAGCATACTGTTGAATAAACACAGCATGGTTTTCTACTCTCCCAATTGCGAGTGATGAATGCTCAGGAGACAGCCTATGACTTTCTATGAAATTTATTATCACTACCTTTACAACCTTTCAGATTTATATGTATTCTCTTACTTGTTTCAGTCATTTGACTGTGGCCATGCTGGAGTGCCGCCTTTAGTAGAGCAAATCGACATCAGGACATTCTTTGTAAGCCTAGTACTTATTCTATCGGTCTCTTTTGCTGAAAGCGCTAAGTTACAGGGACATAAACACATCAGCATCAGTTGTCAAGCGATGTTGGGGGGAACAAACACAGACACACACATACATACATACATATATATATATATATAAATATATACAACAGACTTCTTTCAGTTTCCGTCTACCAAATGCACTCACAAGGCTAGAGGTTATAGTAGAAGACACTTGCCCAAGGTGCCATACATTTTCCTATGTAATCCATGTTTTTTCCAGGCTATGCTATTATGCTAATTAATAATGTGTCATCATCGTCAAATGTGTCAATTAGTAATGCTGTTGATAATTTTTTCCTTACCTCAATGATGCTGGTGACATATATTAAAAGTCTCCTAGAACTATATTCATAAAAAGTATAGAACTATATTATCACCCTCAAATTTGAGAAAAAAAACACTCATAATTTTTTTTTCTTTTAAAACTTCATTGCATGAGATTGGTACCATGAAATTCCTCGAACTGAACTCTATCATTTAAGCTTAATCAAAATATAGTTTCTTTTTAAAATAAAAAAAATTAATTATACTTAAATCCAATTTTTTGCCTTACTTATATTTTTTCATGATATTTTACCTCACACCTTTTTTGATAGAAATTTTTGTTGTATGAGACCAAAACTATGAAATTCCACATGCTTTCTTCTATCATTGAAGCTAAGATAAATATATTTTGCTTTTAAAATAAAAAAGTTATTTAAACTTCATTGGTAGAGTTACTCTATAATGTTGCTACAAATTTTGATGTAAACTTTTTTCTACAAGACCAAATCTCAATTTTTTATGCCAGTCCTCTTCAAAAAGGTTAACAGTTTTCTATTAGGTTAAGAACTGAATTAGTGACAAGCTCTGAAAGATGCTACTGTGAGTAAATTGTGGCTTTAAGAATATTATTCAACTACTACCGTAGTTGAATGATATCTATTGGTCTCATTTGTATCTGTTCACTGCTTTTTTTTTTTTTTTACATCTATTGTTTGGCTGTATTTTTGTATATTTTGATTTGCGAATTATTAACACACATACATATCATCATCATCATCATTATCGTTTAACGTCCGCTTTCCATGCTAGAATGGGTTGGACGATTTGACTGAGGACTGGTGAAACCAGATGGCAACACCAGGCTCCAATCTAATTTGGCAGAGTTTCTACAGCTGGATGCCCTTCCTAACGCCAACCACTCAGAGAGTGTAGTGGGTCCTTTTACGTGTCACCCGCACGAAAACGGCCACGCTCGAAATGGTGTCTTTTATGTGCCACCCGCACAAGCCAGTCCAGGGGCACTGGCAACGATATATATATAATTATTCTGACACCCATTTTGTCATGCTTACATAGAGAAGAGAGAATGTCATAGGCTATGTCATCCTGTACACACACAGCAAAAGAGAAAAATAACACAATTTTTGTGCTAAGTCTTACAGTACATACTAGATGCACTTTGCCAAGCAATCTGACCAGTAATCACTATCTTACTATGCTGGAGTACAAAAGAGTGTTCTCTATCCTGTATTGCTTCTTATTCAGAGGTACTGACCTCAAAGATGAGTAGCCTGCAATGCAGCTTGCAGAGTCCAAGTTCCACTTGCATGGATAATTTTTTTACATGATTTCTAAGGCACATATACCATTAGTCTATTAGTCCCTGAGTGTGCCTATCTTCCTACTCTTCATCAGTTACACATACAGTTTATAAAATCATGTAAATTCAACTTCCAAAAGAAATAAAGCAAAGTACTTGTTAAATTAAGACTAGTGCTAAAATGCTATCTTAAAGATAGCATTTCAGCAGTAATTTGTACTGATATATAATTTTATTATATAATTCTTTCATTGGTTTCATTCATTGGATGTGGCCACACTGAAGGATTTAGCTGACCTCGTCAACTCCAGTACTTTAGTTTTGGACAAATATACACGTATATTTGCATACATATAAAACATACTGAAAGAAATATTGATACATTGAAACTGCATCAGTCTGCTTACCTATGTCAATAACCCCTATCCCACTCTATACCAGTAATCTACAAGGAAATTTATCTGCCTCCCTTTCTGAATTTAAATGCATACAAAACAGACATATAGGCACATACATCTATACACTTATACACACAGCTATTGCCATACAAATTTAAACTTATACATTCAAAAGATTTTTTAGCTTGCTATGACAATTCATAACAGGCTCATTGGTTAGACATACATGCTGTTATTTCCTTCCATATGACTAAAACACACACACAAGGAGTGAATAGTCCCCTTATCTTTAGAATGACGGGGGGGGGGGAATGCCCGACGACAGACAGCTGTTTAGGCACTTTATGTTGAGTTCAAATTCCACCGAGGTTAACTTTGTCATTCAACCTTTCAGAGTCGATAAAAAGTACCAGTTAAACATTCAACTAATTCCCTCGCCTCAAAAACTGTTGTCTTTGTGCTTAAGTTAAACATTATAATTAACAGTAATGAAATTGCAGTTAGATACAACACTACACAAGACATTGTGTACACAATAAGATAAATTCTTTCTCTGAAGTTACATTAAATAAAATAGAACTTCCTTATTTGACAAAAACTGACATTAGAACTCAGTGAAACTGGTTCGTTAAAAACCACTTATTACTTGTAATTTCATTGAGTTTCTATTTTATTTATATTGTCATTTAACAAGGAAGTGTTAGACTACCAATTACATAAAATTAACAGACACCATGGTAAATATAGATGGTAAGTTAACCCAAAGGCATTTGAACGTCTTAGAATCGAAACGGATGAAAATATAACTCTGATGCATTTGAAGCATTCTATTACTGTCTGGTTTAGAACTTGTTAGTCATAAGGGCCTACGTTTAACGAAGGAAAGAAATGTGATGGTGCTACCCTAATATATCACTTGAAAGTGAAGTGAGACTGTGTGATGTTCATCCTTTTGTTTCAAACGTATTAGCTCTCCTGCAAACAAGATGTAAACCCCAAAAGTATTACTGAAAACTTATTTTATAAACTTAGAACATACTGTTTTCAATACACATACATACATTTACGTATTGCATATGTATTTTATACATGGATTATATACATACACACGCGTCACATTAAAGGATATTGGTGTGGGAAACCCAAGTTCTAAAACAAAAAACTGTCAATCCATAAAAGAAAAAAACAAGAACCTGGACGCAGAACTTAGTGTGCCAATCTGGCTGACAGTTGTAGGGGCAATATGTTTAAGTACTAGGAGACACAAGTGAAGGGGAAAAAAACAAAAACAAAGAAACTACAGGCCAACATGGATAGTAGCATGCTTAAATGTTATGTATAAACTATACACTGGTTACTTGAATGTGTGTTCAAGATTACTGCCAAACAAAAAGGGCTGGTTACTAATGAACAGGCAAAAGGGGGTGGGGCTTGAGAGCTATGCCCGACAACTTATTGAGCAAAGCTGAACTTAAAGAAGTGAAACAGTGCTGCTGGAGTCTCCTAACATGATTAGACTTAGCAAGTATTATAGTCAGAAACAGATTTAGTTATTTTAGTTATCAACGAGAATATTCCAAGAGGGCAGCTTATCTGCACTGGTGTTTGTTTTGGCAGTGGGTGCGCCTTATCTTTAATGCGGAAATAACAAGGTTACATGTTAGAATTTGCAGAGTTGAGGAAAATTAGAGAAGCTTACTTTGTCTTCTTTTTTTTTCTTTTTTTTTTGCAATAACCTGAAACTGCATTCAGGTAATATTCACGATACCAAAGGATTGGCAGAATTGTGCTATCTGTAAGAAAAATTGTCTTGGCGGTCGTACCGAAGACACACCAGAACTACCTTTAAAAAGGAGTGGTGGGGTTCTTGCTGAAACATTCCACTAAAAATTGCAATTCCGTGGAGACATAACAAAGCTGATCCATCAGGGAACAAAAGTCATGTACTATTGTTGAGGTCAGCTGTCCAGCAAATGTGAAAAAATACCTCACCTGAAGTTGTGGCAAAAAGAGAACATTAATGGTGAATGTCTGTAGAGCTCTTAGCCCTTATATCTTGGATTTTCATTTATACTATTATCAAAAGTGGACTGGGCCAAGTCATAAAAACCATGAAATGTTGGAGTTCTTCAAGAAAGAACAACACAATTTGACTCTGGCGAGTATCTAAATCCAATTGGTTGGTGATGGTACAATGAAAATTTGTAAAACATTTTAATGAGTTTCCTGCAATTAACATATACACAATCAAGATATAGCTAGCGGCCCCACTAGGGTGGAGAAAATAACAAAATATTTTTAAAATGTGAAAAATTACAACCAGAAATTCTAAATATTCATAATTATTTTTAATTTGTAGTTTAAATCATTTGCAGTTTTAGGTTAAAATATACACATACTTCTTTTCAATATCCTTTGAGTTTTATGCCCACAAAGCACGAAAATATTGTTATTTCCCCCAAAATACATCACCACACATAAAAAGTAATCAGACGCCAGTCATATGTAGGGGTAGATTTCATAGACTGTACCCACATAAAATACACCTGTTAGAAATTTTAAGAGAGTGTGTGTGTGTGTGTGTGTGTGTGTGTGTGTGTGTGTAACATATGAAATGTATATGTATGGATGTGTGTGTGTGTGTGTGTGCATAAGTCTATATATGCTATCCTGGCATGGTGGTGCCTCTTCGGTACCACCCTTAATTATAATTGTATGAGTGTATGTAATCATATATATATA
>NC_068981.1:2632539-2636671 GCF_001194135.2 Octopus bimaculoides | reverse complement strand
CTTCATTAAGTTCCAAATAATTCTAAGAGAAAGGCATAAACGCTAAAACTTCTCATTAAAACACTTTAATAAATTTATGGAAATATAAAACAAAACAAAAAATGCTCCCCGTACCTTCAGTTTGTTATTGTTAGCATTATTATCAATAATAGTTAATTCTCACCTACTCTATTTACCTTCCTAATAAATGATTTATTAATTAGTTTTCGTAAAGAAATTAATATAGAGAAAAAAATAAAAAGAGAGTTTATATGAAGTGCTTGCAGGTTCCCCTCCACTAAAGTTATAATATACAAACTATCTATGTTTTCTTAGATAAACATGACTAAAACTAGATTTACATGAGAAACAAACAAGAAAATTAATATTATTTATGTCGATCAAGCTCCGTCCACCTGAAGATGGGGGTTGGTTATTGGCGATCAATAAAATGATTAATTAGGCTTCAGGTAACTAAAATCAATCAAATTAGTGTTGATAATGATATTAATATAGGAAATGGAAGATGAATAGAAAGGCTAAAAGTGACATATACGACCAACATGTACAACTTTATAGGTTTTTTTTAATAGAGTTTTTTAAAGTAAACTGGTGTCTTCTCACCTTTTCCGTTTTGATCCGACAGGTGACCAACGCCTGTCCGATGTCCATACCCTTCACAATTTACCATTCGTTGCCGGCTATCGCTGCCGTCTTCATTCTCACAACAGTTTTTTTCACATGTAAATCTATCCATGCCATCATTGTAAAAATCCCGTGCGCTCACTTTCCATAGAAATCCAGCAGTTAACTTCATTTAACTTCGGTTTTATCTCGCTGTCTCTTGCCTTCATTGACTGACGGTGCGTTACATATTTTCAGGTGAAAATCATTTGAAAAATTAGACCGAACGAGGTGGGTATTGTTAGAAAAAGAATGAAAATTTACTTGAAAGTATTTATTTCTGGTTAAGGTGGCATTTTCCTTTCTTCATAAAGCCATTTTTTCGGAACTAATTCGTGGGCTAAAAAAAGGAAGGTGTTAGTGTTGATGTGACATGAACATTGTCGCCATGTTGAATGGGTCAGGCAGTTTGTGGGAGTGGAAGGAGGAGGGGCTTATATTGAACGAAGCAGACGACAGGAGCAACATGTCTACAAAACTATTGAAAGCAACAACACAGAAAACAAATAATAACTCATAAATATACGTCCTTTTATTGAACGAACATTTTTCTTTCTTAAAATCCATACATCACTGTCCAGTTTTTATTATTTTTCTACATATCTAAAATTTTCCTTTCGGCTATTTTTTTTTTTTTATCCAATTGCTGTTTTATTTATTTGTTTATTTGTCCATGTTAAGATGTACCTGGACAGTAACAGTAGGGTATAGGCAAGAGGTGAAATGAATTTGTTAGGGTTCGTCTCGTCAACTTCTAACAAAAGAAATGAAACGAAATACCCGAAGAAAATATAAATTATTCACTCATAACTTATCTCTCACTTTTGAAATATTAATTTGTTTTTATTTATTTATTTAACTCTTTCTATAATTAATTACTTTTCTACTATCTCTAATTGTAATTTTCTATTGAACTTGGAACAGCTATGTTTCAAAAGAAAATTAACACATTGACAAATTTTAATACCATTTAATGTCATTTACTTAAGTGAAATTAATTAGTTGATAATAAATTAATGAAAACAAAATATTATTTGTTCTGAGAATGTTTGGCACTCAAAATATAGAGAATTATTTAAATTCATGTAATTTTTTCAAGCCCTATATAATAGCCATTTATGACTTCTAAACAAAAAAAAAAAACACAGTGGCCTTTAATCCTCAGGATATATGCTTTGTAAATCAGAGACTTCCTATGTTGACAGGGTATCATTCTACTATCCAAAGAGGGAGTATTTTGTGCTTTGCCAGTAGAAAGGCACTTAACTCTCAATGACCCCAATTCATTTCCCTTTAAGAACTAAACATGGACACCTTAAGGGCTAAAATTCTCCCTTCAGCTAATGTATAGAGACTGAAAACTCCTCTATTCAATTCATCAGGGCTAATCAATTATTAATGATATCTATAATCAGAAAATATTGACAACTGGCTTTCTTTAACATGCTTATAAAAGAAAAATAGAATATGAACAAGAGCACTCAGAGAGTACAAACCTCTGCCAAGGCAACACCAACATCCTCTCAATGATTAGCCGGAGATGATTTTTAAAATGAGAATATCTGAAATTAACTCGACTGCTCTCACAAACGAGAATATTAAAAATGAACCCATCCGCTCTCAAAAATTAAGTAAAAAAACAGGAAAAATAATCCAGAATCCTTGTCCAGAACCAGATCGATCCCAAAATCTAGTCAGTTTGTGCCAGTCAGGAGGCCAAACATCTCTAAAAGTTTCATCCGAATCCATCTAGCAATTCTTGAGATATCTTGTCTGCAGACAAACAAACAAACAAACATGACTGAAAATACCTCCATCCTAGCGAAGGTGGAGGTAATAATTGGCTTACATTGTTGACTAGAAATGTTTGAGAGTTTTATATCTTCTTTAATTGGAAAAACATCAAAAACTGATGTATTTCCTAATCAAAAGTTTGGTTTAAGAACAAATTCATTGATTTTTTTTTTTTTTTTTTTTTTTTTTTTGAAAATTTCAATGCTGAATTTTTTTTTCCTTCTATTCACTATAATCACTATTATGGTGATTATACCAAAGAATACAAAATACAAATTATCTGTCCAAAAGAGTTGCAATCTCAATCTGAATAATTCAGTTCTAAAAAAAGAAAATGCTATCATATTTTCATACAGAATATTGGCTTTCTTACATTGTCAAATTGTCAGTTCTTAAAGGATATATTTTATTAAAATTCGCCATTGCTTGTTTGTTATTTATGGCATTAGGAAGGGCATGGCGTTAGGAAGGGCATCCAGCTGTAGAAACTCTGCCAAATCAGACTGGAGCCTGGTGTTGCCATCCGGTTTCACCAGTCCTCAGTCAAATCGTCCAACCCATGCTAGCATGGAAAGCGGACGTTAAACGATGATGATGATGATGATGATGAACCCAATCAAGGTGAAAGACAAAGCTGACACTGGTGAGATTTAAAATCAGGACATATTTACTACTGTTTCTTCCTAATTACTACCCTCGCATAAGTGCAAAATTACCAGTGGCACTAATGAGATACTAACCAGCCTTTAGGAATATTCTTTAAAACGTTATTATAGATAAAACAATGTAGTAATTTGCCTGAAGCAGTGTAATGACTGTAAATGAAATGTTTGAAAAACCTTTGAGCTATGCAGGGTAAGAAATTATGCAAAATATGTAAGATGGTGTCAATGAAAAGAAAGGGGAGAAAAATGTATTAAATTACATAGCTTCTTTAATGACTCCATAATATTTGCAGACAGATTTCCCTTTTAAAATACAAGGAATAAAATAATCAAAGAGTTTGGAGAATAGCCTGCTGGGAACAACATATTTCTGTGAACTCTTTATTTTCTTTCTAGTATTTGAAAAGGGGAATCTCCCCCAAAATATTATATCATTAAACAACCTATGTAATTTAATACAATGTCTTTTCTATTTGTTTTCATTTCTTGACATTGCCTTCTATATTTTTCCTAATTTATCACCTGCATTATTCAAAGGCTTTTGCAAACATTTATATTATTATTGTAGGTTTAAAAACAAATATTATTTGAATTTAAAATAGACAAAAGCTGAAAGGAGCCTGTTATATAGTCCACCTCCATTTGAGCCAAATTTAGGCATGAACATCCCACCTCCATTTGCACTTAATGTTTGAGGCTCTGATGAAACTGTAAGATGTTACTCAAGCACTCAACTGTGAATCCCCTGCATCTTTAGTGGAAACAGCTGTAAGCTAATGAAGTTCATAAGAACATTCTGGAGAACATTATTTTTCTTTGTGGCTGGGTCGTTGATGACTTCTTTCTAGCATATTGGATGTCCACCTAGTGGTCATCTGTTATACACGTGTAATACAATTTTTTCTGAATTTTCAGATTTTTTTATATGCTAGGCCACTTGGTTTTAAATTGAATTAATATTCAATTTATCACCCTATCTATCTATCTATCTATCTATCTATCTATCTATC
>NC_068981.1:2626080-2631080 GCF_001194135.2 Octopus bimaculoides | reverse complement strand
CCCAACTGTCATCCTTTTAAGTATTGCATGCTCATACCAAGGTAGTCGATTCCCTCACTTGCCACTTACTTCCAATTTGTGTTGTACCCAATTTTTCTTAGTTCATATTAGCTCCGTCATACACGTACACTAACACTACACATCCAGTGGTATGTACTCATCTCACTTCTTTCCAGCCTTTGTAAATCCTTCACCTCCAATACCTACACCTCACTATCATATGTCTCTACACTTTGCATGCAAGCTCATTTAACCCTTTTGATACCAACCCAGCTAAAACCGCCTCTGGCTTTGAGTACAAATGTCTTGTTTTCATAAGTTTTGAATTAAAATTTTCCACCAAACCTTTGTCACAATTTATGTTCCTAACACTAGCTGAATGATAACTAAGTTATTTTACAAAATTCTTTGTTATATTTAAAATTAATTGAAATAAACACAGAGTGTCTCAACAGAAATATGGTAACAAAAGAGTAAACCTACCTTTCACACTGAGTAAGAATCCCTTCACAGTCAACAGAGATTCAGAGAATTCATAGCTTCTAAACATTTTCGCTCTGTTCTAACTCTGCTGTTATGCTCCCAGACCAACCCATTTTGCTACTAATTAGGACACTGGATAACAAAAGCTGCCATATACATGCTAGAGGCCTTCTAGGCATTTTATAGAATTTATTTCACTGAAAATCTTACTGCTAACTATCCACTCCTCCTGTGTATCATCATCAACATCATCATCATCATTTAACAGCAATGTTCTATGCTGGCATGGATTTAACAAGATCTGGTGGGTCCAAGAACTTCATCATGCTCCAGTGTTTGCTTGGCATGGTCTCTATGACTGGATGTTTTTCATAATGCCAACCATTTTACAGTGTGTACGAGGTGCTCTTTTTGCATACTGCCAGTACTAGTGAAATCTGCTTATAGCTTGCATGGCTACAAGTCTCCCAAGAGTGAAGAGGGAACTTTATGCCAGGAAAATAAGGAGTAGAAAGGTGTAAAGTATGAGAGAAAGGGATGGAGCGGAATGGGTTTTTTGTTGTATAGGAGCAACATGATTACTCACATTTTAGAAAAGAGGGTAGCAGGGTGGGGTCAGAAAGTGATAATGGACTCTCAGGATATGAAGTGGGTGTAAATGCATGAAGCAGCCCCCAAAATTTGCCTTCTCTGTCAGTCTACCTTTGATTCAGCTACACTTATTGTGTCTCCTTAGTTTATATTAGATGTACCAAATATAATTCCTGACTATACCTTTTTCTGTATATACTTTCTCTCTCTCTCTCTCTCTTCCCTGGTCAAACTGTCCAACCCAAGCCAGTGTGGACAGCGAATGTAAAATGACAATGATGATGACAACGACGATGATGATGGATATACATCCGTGTGCGTCTTCGTGGCACTTCATAGCATCCTGTCGATTTTGCATATCATAGTGTGTACAAATGGAGCTCTGTCTGATCCACACCCTATTGACTCTGGCATGTCTCAAAGTTCTCTTTTCACTTTTCCTCCTATACACATTAGGTCTACTACCCAAGTCAGCCACGACGGTATTTGAACTCCAAACAGACAGAGCAAATAACACAAGGTATCTATCTGGTCTGGTATTCTTACACTTACAGCATTCTGTGGAGGCACATGACCCAGAAGTTGAGCTGTTGTACTCATTATCACAAGGTTATGGTTTTGATTCCCAGACCAATGGAACATTGTGTTCTTGATCAAAACACTTCATTTCACATTGTTCCAGTCCACTTGGCTGTAAAGGAGAAACTCTGTGATGGACTGGCATTACATTCAGGGGGAATGTTGGCACGCATGCCCAGCCAGCAGGGTAGCATCATTTGAAAGCTACAACAATGTGAGGAAGTGTATTGTGACTAGTGGTGTATAACGACATCTGATAGTCTGCTCAATACAATGATACAGTGATACACCAATCCTGGATCAATATAATTTTTTATTGGCTCCTGAAAAGATGACCTACTTGCCGTTATAGAAGACCATTATAAAAGACCATTATATAAACCTTTCTGTGAGCTGGTTGCATTCGAGTTAGGCCGCAGGGGTTTCCTAGCAGTTTCTCTCAGAAGGTTTCTGAAGGTGGCTGGTGTATCTGCTTTGAGGAGGATCATCAAGGAATGTGGGGAGAAAGCAGTTGAGGGTAGTGCTTGGATTACCAGGAAGTTTGTGAGAGTGTATAAGACCACAGAATTGGCATGAGTCCGGTTGCAATGCAATACGTCCAGCTGCTGCGGGCCCACTGTGTGGAGAGATACTGAGCATAATAGGCTGAAATCTCAGCGAAGTATGGTACTCAGCTGATGATTGCAGCCGGACGAGAAAGGGAGCACTTGGTGTTTATCTTCTACTTTCCTGGTCGATACTGTACAACTCACCAATGAAAACTGAGTTGAGAACTAGTCAGGAGGGAAGGACAGTGTCCATGACCTTTTAAAAGACCTCTAAGATCGACGGTCATGGGAAAGTTAAATATCTTCCAACTGGAAATCTGACTTCAATGCTTGAATTTTTAGAATACGGTTTGAAGGTGCATGTCGAAGCATTCTAAGAGGTACTAAAGTTGTCAAGAACTCAACTGTTAGTTAAACACATTTGATTACTCAATGTATGAAAGTACTAATTTAACCTTATGAGCATTACAAAATATATCTCTTTTTAATATTAAAATGCTATAATAAAAAACATGAAAACCAGACCATGTTTTAATTTTATTCAACTGATATATATATATATATATATATCATCATCATCATCATCATCATCATCATCAGTGCTGCCTTTCATGCTAGCATGGGTGGGACGGGTTCACAAGAGCTGGCCAAGTAGAAGCCTGCACCAGACTTCTTATTTCTTTATTGGCCACAAGGGGCTAAACATAGAGGGAACAAAGAAGGACAGACAAAGGGATTAAGTCAATTACATCGATCCCAGTGCGTAACTGGTACTTAATTTATCGACCACAAAAGGATGAAAGGCAAAGTCAACACAGCGGAATTTGAACTCAGAATGTAAAGACAGATGAAATACCGCTAAGCATGTTGCCTGGCGTGCTAACGTTTCTGCCAGTTCGCCGCACCAGACTTCTGTCACTGTTTTGGCAGGATTTTTACAGCTGGACACCCTTCCTAACACCAACCATCAGCAGAGTGGACTTCGTGTTTTTTACATGGCAGATATGGTAAATAATGAGAGACAGAAAATGGAAGATTTGAGAATTTTTATTAATCACTACAATTGTTTGTGTGTGTGTGTGTGTGTGTGTGTGTGTGTGTGCACGCGCATGCATGCGTGCATGCGTGCATGAGACCATTGTTTGAAAGTCCTTTTTTCCCCATGCTCCCACGGGTCAGACAGAATTCATTCAGACAGATTTTATACTGCTGGATGCTCTTCCTGCTTCTGACCCTAACCTGTTTCCATGCAAAGTAATATTTCCCTAAAGCGAGACATGTTTTCCAGAAAGAACGCAAATGAACAACAGTGATTTTATCAACTCTAGAAGGATGAAAGACAAAGTTGTCCTTGATGAGATTTGAACTCAAAGCTCAAGAAATCTAAGCAAAGCATTACTACCCAACACAGTAATGACTCTGCTAAATCACCACTTGTTTCATATGAAGACAGAGAATGTTAATCTGATAGTTCAGCTTTACCTTAATGAAAACAGTCATTAGTCTTAAGTCACAGGTGAGTTATTAAACCTTTCAAGAGTATCCACTTGTGAAAACGCTTTGGTAAATCGTATTTAACTGTTTTGTAATAGAAAAACAATCCTGATAGCATGGACGAATGACAAACACGTTTGTGGGGGTGGACATGGATATGTATGTGTATGTTTAAGCACATATATGTATGTGTATGTGTAAGCATGTATATACGTGTGTGTGTAAGCATATGCGTGTATGTGTGTGTGTACATAAGTGTGTATGTACAAGGGTGAGTCAAAAAGTAATGCCATTTTGTTTAGGACAGGTATAATTACCAACACAGGAACATGTATCATACATCAAAATGAAGCTGGTCCCCTGTGGATCACATCCCTACTTCTCAACATAGTCACCGTTTCTCTCAATAGCAATGTTCCACCTTTGAATGAGAGCATGTATCCCTGCCTCGTAAAATTCTGTTGACTGTTCTTTGAGCCACTTCTTCACTACAGTTTTCACTTCCTTGTCACTGGACTATCATCTCTCTTCGACCCCATGAAAGAGGGTTTGAGAAGCAAACAGTGATGAGGAAGTGAAAACTGTAGTAGTGAAGAAGTGGTTCAAGGAACAGTCAACAGAATTTTACGGTGAAGGGATACATGCTCTCATTCGAAGGTGGAACATTGCTATTTTTTATTGGCTCCTGAAAGGATGCCTTACTTGCCGTTATAGAAGACCATTATAAAAGACCATTATATAAACCTTTCTGTGAGCTGGTGGCATTCGAGGTAGGCCGCAGGGGTTTCCCAGCAGCTTCTCTCAGAAGGTTTCTGAAGGTGATTGGTGTATCTGCTATGAGGAGGAACATCAAGGAATGTGGGGAGAAAGCAGTTGAGGGTAGTGCTTGGATTACCAGGAAGTTTGTGACAGTGTATAAGACCACAGAACTGGCATGAGTCCAGTTGTAATGCAATACGTCCAGCTGTTGCAGGCTCACACACACACACACACACGCACACATACACACACACACACACACACACACACAAACACACAAACATACATATATATATGTGGGTTTCTTTCAGTTTCTATCTACTAGATCTACTCTCAAGGCTTTGGTCAGCCAGAAGTCATAGGAGACATTTGTCTACAATGCCATGCAGTGTGACTAAACCTGAAACCATGTGTTTGGAAAGTGACCCCCTTAACCACTCCATACCACACCTACACATACATATATATGTACATGCATACATATATGTATATAAGGCTCTGTGTGTGTGTGTGTGTTTGTGTGTGTGTGTGTGTGTGTGTGTGTGT
>NC_068981.1:2624509-2626070 GCF_001194135.2 Octopus bimaculoides | reverse complement strand
GTGTGTGTGTGTGTGTGTGTGTGTGTGTGTGTGTGTGTGTAATATAAAAACCTAATACAAAAATATATCAATTCTATTAGCGTCCACTTTTCTTTGTTTGCATGGATCAGACAGAGTTCATTGAGGTGGATTTTCAATGGTCGGATGCTCTTCCTATCACCAACTCTCAATTGTTTCCAAGTAAAATAATATTTCTTCGTGAACAGACATGGTTTGCACAGAAGACTAGATATGAACTCCACTGCCTACATGATGGTGATGCTCATTTACAACCTTCATGTGATGTCAAAACAAAATTACACACATGCATAAAAATATATGTAATGAGCTTCTTTCAGTTTCCATCTACCAAATTCATTCACAAGGCTATTGTTGGGCCCAAGGTTGTGGTAGAAGAAAACCACCGACCCTAAATACCATACAGTAGGACTGAACTTGAGTCTACATGGTTGGGAAGCAAGCTTCTCAACTATACATCTACACTTGTATATATAAAACATGTTATGTGTAATGCTAAAGTGGTGGACTACTGCTGTACTAGTTACACATATACATGCGTACAGTAGAACCTCGCAGTACAAGTGCCCCATTATACAAGTAATTTTCTGTACATGCTGAGACTCATGTGAATTTTTGTCTTGAAGTACAAGTGAAAATCTGCAGTACGAGCACACAAATCGTCCCATCTTTAAGGTAATTCAGTTAATAAAACCAGTTTCCATATTTCTTTTACATTCTCTCTTTTATAATTGTCATTTTACTTGTAACTTCACCTTTTCTGTTTTAAAACCCATATAAAATTATTTTTGAGTGGTTTTGGGGGGCTGGAACGGATTAATTATATTTTGGTTAATTCCAGTGGGAAAATTAATTTGTAAAACGAGTAAATTGTAAAACAAGCTCGGTCACAGAACGAATTAAACTTGTACTGTGAGGTACCACTATATATGCATGAGAAACCATAGTATTGTGTAAGGTAGATAACTATGCTTGTTCCAGTTTACTTTGTTCACAAATTCAGCTTTCGTAGCTACTTCACAACTACCCAGAAATAATTGTATACCTTTAAAATCAATTGCCTATTGAAACATATTCTCACATTGCAATCGTAGAAAAATAAATAAAGCAGGTGTTATATAAACATGCATTCATGCATATAAAATACATACACTCACATACATGAATACATACATACCATCATACATTCATAGTTATATATATGAGTGTGTGCATGTGCATATACATTATTTTAGAGTTGCAAGGGAGTACAGCCAACTGTGAAATTGATTACACAAAAAAACTTTTAAACACCCAAATACACTTATATATATAGGCGCAGGAGTAGCTGTGTGGTTAGTAGCTTGCTTTCCAACCACATGGTTCTGGGTTCAATCCCACTGCGTGGCACCTTGGGCAAATATCTTCTACTATAGCTTCGGGCCAACCAAAGCCTTGTGAATGGATTTGGTAGACGGAAACTGAAAGAAGCTCATCATATATATACACAGACACACGAACACAGACACACAAACATATATATATATATATATATATATATATA
>NC_068981.1:2622363-2623776 GCF_001194135.2 Octopus bimaculoides | reverse complement strand
CCCTCAAATGATTCTGTAAACTATGAAACAAATGGTAGTCTGAAGGAGCCAGGTCGGGAGAATAAGGTGGATGAGGAATTTTTTTCCCAACCAAGCTCTTCAATCTTCTGTGATGTGATCTTCGCAGTGTGGGGTCACACATTGTCCTGATGAAACATCACTCCTTTTCGATTCACTAAAGCTGATCTTTTTTTCTTCAAAGCTTGGTTCAAACGCTCTGATTGCTGACAGTAGACTTGAGCATTGATTGTTGCATTAGGTGGTAACAATTCAAAGTGAATTACCTCTTTGCAATCCTACCAGATAGAGAGAAGAACCTTTTTTCCATGAAGTTCCCTTCTCTGTTGTGGTTGAGCTTTTTCCCTTTTACCAAACCATTGTTTACAACGTTTAACATTTTGATACAAGATCCATTAGTGACAGGGGTTCACCTTGTACACTGAGGGTCCCTCTGATTCCTTATCACTACTAGTTTTATCTCTCTTTCTAAGCCCACACCTCTATAATGTGTAGCTTCTCTACAGCAAGAAATCTATTATGTTCTGATTCCTTCTTTTATGATTTAACATCTTATATCCTTGCATAAAGCCATCTCTCTCTCTGTTGTAACCCCACTAAGTTGAAAGGGATCTCTGTCTTATGAGATGCATAGTGATATCACAAATGCTGGTGACATAAAAAAAAATACCCAGTATACTCTGTAAAATGGTTGTCATTAGAGAGAGCATCTAGTTCTAGAAACCATGCAAAGACAGACAAGGAACATGAGGTGGTCTTCTGATCTGTCAGACCCTGTCAAAGTGTTCAGCCTATGCAAGAATGGAAGAGGGACATTAAATGATGATGCCGGTGATGACCATATTTTTGTAGAAGTACATGAAGTAGCAATGATAACTAGGTATCTAAAAACACATTGAGCTGTGCTCCGAGTGACATCATTTGGTTCAATGAGATTTTACGCACAAAGGTTGCTAAGAGAAGTTTTTCACTCTGACACAAAATCTTGCAGCTTCTAGAGTAAAAAAATGGGCTAAGAAAATAAATATACACTTATTTATTTGCATTATTGCTGCTTCATGTCCTTATAGCAAATTATCACCATCATCATTTAATATTCATCTTCCACACTAGCATGGGATGGACGGTTTGACAGGATACATGTGTGTGTGTGTGTGTGTGTGTGTGTACTTACGTAAGTGCGTACGTTTAAGCAACACCATCGATCTCAGTGCTTGTCTGGTACTTTATTCTATTGCCCTCGGGGGAACGAAAGGCAAAATCGACCTCACTGGAATTTGAACTCCAGGCGTAGAGAACCTGGAAAATACTGCACTGCATTTTTTTAACTAATGATTCGTGGTTTCATAATATCAACTCCAGACGCTTTTCCTAAAAATCAAGCCTCCTTGAGTT
>NC_068981.1:2618443-2621971 GCF_001194135.2 Octopus bimaculoides | reverse complement strand
CACACGCACGCACGCACGCACGCACACACGCACACACACACACACACACACAGATAGCTACATACATACATGCATATACATATTTATATGTATCAACACACAGATATATATATATATATGTATATATATATGTGTGTGTGCTCTTGTTTAATACTGATATCATCATCCTTATCATTATTGTAATAGTATTTCAATTTCTGAAAACATCTGTGAGGTTGGATGCTGGCCAATCATTTATAGAATCAATGATGTAATACAAGAAATAGCAAACTACAATGACTGGTACAGCAGTGTCATCAAAAATTGCTACAAGAGCCAAAAAGATACCTCAAAAAGAAGTAACTACAGAGGTATCAAATTGTTGGACCAAGTTATGAAAGTCACAGGAAAAGCTATAGCACAATTAATTAATTAGGAATCACAACTAATTAACTCAAATGTGATGCAGTATAGTTTTGTGCCATGATAGTGTACTACTGATGCTCTCTTCCAAGTCTGGTAATTATAGAACATATTTGTAAAGAGAAAGCCATTATACCTAGCATTCATTGGTTTAAAAAAGCCTTTGGAAGGACACCACATATCCTGATGGTCTCAAGAAACACTGTTCATTTAGTTTCAAGTGAATGCCTGAGTCATAAGAATTTCATGTTCTTCAGTCGTAACATTGACCAGTTGATCATTTTTCTGTCCATTGCAAATGGACCAAGTCTATTCAGATTGGTCACATATACTGAAAACTGTTAAACTTGACGGAGCCAGTCTTTGAAATTCTTTAATCCATTTCTGTCTAACCATTTTCGCATTCTCTTTTTTCCAGTACTGCTTGATGATTCACTTTCATTCGTCACTGGTCAAATTTCCAGCCATATAATTAATATCTGAGATTAGGAATAATTATTTTATTACAGAAAGAATTAGCTAAAAAGAGTATAAAACCATAGAATTCTTATCCTGAAAAAATATTAGAGAAATGGGAAGAACATTCTGCTTATATTAAGCAATTGTATGCCTACTTTTGCCCATCCACTCAATCTGAGCCCAACTCCACTCAATCTGAGCCCACTCCACTCAATCTGAACCCAACTCAGATATTAACAATTCTGGAATACCTCATGATTAAGTTGTATCTCTCACATTCATCTGTATATTTTTCTAGACGGGTGTAGGTCGTTGTTGAGCCACCTAATATGACTCACTCAGAAAGCTGTGATCTTACTTGGTAACAGACCTGGATGAAGAACATATGGACTAGGTTGTAACTTCAAACACATTTATTGTGGCCACATGTATATACAAAATGGAATGATAAATAGAATGGTTGGTGTGCAGAAGCCACGGTCTTCTGTGCTTTACTCCTATCTGCAAGCGGGCGTGTGATATGAGAGAGAACCAGCTTGGTTGCGTCTTCACAGCTCGTGTGTCAGTGCAGAAAGAGAAAGAGATGAGTGTCTGAACCTTAATGCTGGTAACGCCCTCTGTATCTGGCCAGCTTCTTTGACCTGCAGTCAAGGTGTGTGTGTGGGGGGGAGGGGGCAACTGCGCCTACACATTACAGACATATCCCCTTTTGCCACCAACAATATGCTCTTACATATATGCAGGTGACATGTAAAAAACACCATTTTGAGTGCGGCTGTTGCCAGTACCGTGTGACTGGCCCTCGTGCCAGTGGCACGTAAAAGCACCCACTACACTTTTGGAGTGGTTGGCGTTAGGAAGGGCATTCAGCTGTAGAAACTCTGCCAGATCAGATTGGAGCCTGGTGCAGCCTTCTGGCTTCCCGGTCCTCAGTCAAATCATCCAACCCATGCTAGCATGGAAAGCGGACGTTAAATGATGATGATGATGATGATGATGATGATATATGAGACCAACTTCTATTTCTTCTTACCTTCCAGCACCTAAATGCCACCTGCATATGCAACCAAAAAGTCTCACACCTGACATAAATGGTTTCTTACAAAAGGAAACCACGAACTCGTGTTCCAATAAGGACATGAAAGCCTAATCCGTTTCAATAGAACCAATTACTACTCATGAGAAAAGGAAATACTCTTACAACACCACACCTTCAATATTCATCAATGACGCAGATTTAAAACATTCAAACTTACAACAAATGTTGGGTTCTGCTATCCTTGGTAACATTACATGGTGATCACAATTCTACACAAAGACAAGACAGCGTTCTAAAGACATGACTCCTCCTTCAGAAGCAGAAATACTTAATCACTGTTTCTTCCTCCCATCTATCCATCCATTGTCCAGTCCTTAAATGTATAAATGTATAAAACCAACATTACAATCAACACATCTCGAATTTTTGAAGGTCATTAAACATTGTTGAGATGACAGCATAGGTGGAAGAGTTGCGTAATACAACAGTGGACTGTTACCATGGTGAAGCTTTAGAATTGATTTTAAGAAACATTTAGTTGTGAGAATCAACAAAGGAGTTGGGTTCAAAAGAGATCATTGACCAAGAAAAGACTTGATTTATGAAAACACATTGGTAGAAAGAGCTGTGAAAAATGTGGTGGGTTGCAGAAACTGGTTCAACAAGACATGGAATAATTTTACCTAACCGAAAATCCAACGAAAAATATCTGATCAATGTCAGAGCATTGTATTGCTACAGGTATGATGAATAAAACACAATGGACAGAAGATGCCAAATGTGGGAATAAAGACATGTTGACTGGATATGTGAAATGGTGACATCGAATGTTCCAATATGGAAGATTAGGATTTAATAACAAACCTTTCAAAAAAAATGTAATAAAGTGCGAAAAGAAAAACAAAAGCATAAAAACAAACATAAGAAAACTTTTCACACATTCCACCCCAACAAAGCAAATTACACCTCTACATCTCTTCTCTTCCTTTCATTTCCTCCTTCATGCACTATACTTACCTCTCATCCGCAGTCTTGTCCTCTTGCCCCTCTTTCTCTCTATCATTGTTATCCAGTAGCCCTCCCCCCACCACTCTCTAATCATGCTTCTTTGGCAATGTCCTGCTACTTATGTTTTGACCTTCGAACCTCAAGGGTATGCCCTGGCACCTTGCCACCATCTCTATCCTGTTGTCTCTCACTCTCTCACATTCTCCTGCTCTTCCTTCAGGTTGAGTAACCATGTATCTCCTTTACAGCAACACACCTGTTTCTCTCTCTCTCTCTCTCTCTCTCTCTCTCTCTCTCTCTCTCTCTCTTTCTCTCTCTCCTACCAAGTAACCTTGTACCTCCTCTACAGCAAGACACCTGTTTCTGTCCCTCTGTCACACTATAACCTTTCATTATCAGACACAAGATCACCTCCTCCAATGCCCCATCTCTTCTCAAAAGATTTTTGTCTTGCAAGTTACTCGGTGACCCTGTCAGTGCAGGTACCACTTAAAAAGCATCCAGTCCATATTGTAAAGTGGTTGGTGTTCGGAAGGGCGTCCAGCTGTAAAAACCTAACCAAAACTGACCTCTCCTGTGCTTGTGCCATGTAAAAAGCACTAAGTCCACTCTGCTGGGTG
>NC_068981.1:2611636-2618433 GCF_001194135.2 Octopus bimaculoides | reverse complement strand
TGGGTGGTTGGTGTTCGGAAGGGCGTCCAGCTGTAAAAACCCTACCAAAACAGATACAGAAGTCTGGGGCAGGCTGACTCCTGTCAAACCATCCCACCCATGCCAGCATGGAAGGCAGATGTTAAACAATGATGATGATGATTTTGTAAAGAAAAGGGGAAGAAGTTTATTGGATGTGAGAGAGGTTAATAAATGAGATTTACTAAGTGATTGCTTCGGTGGAAATATACAATAACCATAGACAATTTGGTAGTTTAAGTGCCTCCATCATTTTTCATTGTTAAGGCTTATTCAGAGAAGGAAGGGCACCTATGACTTTGATTGCAGGATCTCCAAGACTAATTAAGGAAAATTATGAATAAATCTTAAGTCAGAGAGGTGTACTGAATGCTTGCAACAGAAGGTATTCTGTTAAAGATACACCCAAGTCAGTATTGTGTTAAAGCAGGGGTATACTGGACATTTACTAGGAGGTGGGCACAGGTTTAGGGGCCCAGTGCTAATCTATGTAAGCTGTGGCTTGTTGTCAATAAATAAATAAATAAATGCAATAAGTGCCAGTACATAACTTTGCCCAGGGTCCTATATTGCTCTTAACCCTTTCGATACCAACCCGACTGAAACTGTCTCTGGCTCTGTAGTACAAGTGTCTTGTTTTCATAAGTTTTGAATTAAAATCTTCCAGCAAACCTGAGTCTCAATTTATGTTCCTAACACTAGCTTAATGATAACTAAGTTATTTTACTAAATTCTTTGTTATATTTAAAATTAATTGAAAGAAACAGAGCATCTCAACAGAAATATAGTAACGAAAGGGTTAAGCTGGTCCAGCTCAAAAGCCAGGTAATAGTGTTCAGTTTACTACTCAAAAACAAGTGCAGTCCATTCGACTGGCTTCCACAGTTTATGTCACTCCAATTTCACTTGAAAAATTTGGATCAACCCAAGTTTATGACATTGGTGCTGCACAATGGAATCAAACCTGGAACCATGTGATTGCAACTTCTTAAATAAATGACAGTATCACGATGTACTGAGTGCACAAGGCGAGGGATTACTGTATTTATATCTAACTTAATTCTGTTTCATCATCATCGTTTAACGTCCGCTTTCCATGCTAGCATGGGTTGGACGATTTGACTGAGGACTGGTGAAACCGGATGGCAACACCAGGCTCCAATCTAATTTGGCAGAGTTTCTACAGCTGGATGCCCTTCCTAACGCCAACCACTCAGAGAGTGTAGCAACCACTCAGTTCATTGAACAATATCTACTCAACAAAGATATGAACTGCTGGACCAATAAGGGAACCTCTACATCATTACTTGACATGCTAGAAATAGTAACCAAATCTCTTTTAATTATAATCCACCCTCATAAAAAAATGGAAGGACACATTAGGTAATATAGTTGTAGCTTGAGGAGACCTATTGAGTCAAGTACATCAACATCAACATCAATATCAAAATCAAATCAAATCAAATTACTATCAAATTGAAATTGTAGTTGTGACCCTCATGCTGGTGGCATGTAAAAAGCACCATCTGAATGTGGCCGATGCCAGTGCCGCCTTGACTGGCTTCCATGCCGGTGGCACGTAAAAAGCACCATCCGATCATGGTCGTTGCCAGCTCCTCTGGCCCCTGTGCCGGTGGCACGTAAAAAGCACCCATTACACTCTCAGAGTGGTTGGTGTTAGGAAGGGCATCCAGCTGTAGAAACTCTGCCAGATCAGATTGGAGCCTGGTGCAGCCTTCTGGTTTCCCAGACCCCAGTTGAACCGTCCAACCTATGCCAGCATGGAAAACGGACGTTAAACGACGATGACGATGATGATGATGATGATGAGAGAAGCCATATTAAAATGCCTTTGATTATTGAAATGCATGATGAAGACAGACAAAGGGTTGAACAACAACAGCTCAAAGTTCGTAAAGACAGCAGCTGCTGTTGTTTGTACTTCAGACACCATCTGTCATCTGTCATCTGTCATCTGTCATCTGTCATCTGTCATTGTCTGTTGTCCATCAGTCAAACCATCTCCCAGGGTTCGTAATGTCTCATACATTCATTTGTGTGTTATATTGTTGAGTGCTGTAACTACATCTTTTGGACACTTTCTAATAGTGAAACAAACTCAGCCACCTGGGAGCCCAGAACCAGTCATATTTCAGTCAGTGTTACGTCAATGCAGGGTGCTGGGAAGTGCAGATCAAATTCCAGACAGAAAAATCAAGGTGGTGAGAAAAAGACATGTAAAAATAAAATGATTGAAAATGGTTTAGAAAAAAAACAAACTTGCTTGACCTGTTTCGAATAAAGCAATTGTGACTGTAAAAAGTAAATGTGCATTAATGAAGAAGTTTTATCATTTTTCATTCAATATTTAATGTAGAATAATTTTTATCTTTTAAATAATGAAAATCCATTTCACAATAATATTCATTTCTGTAATCATAATGATGACGACGACGACAACAACAACAACAACAACAGCAGCAACAACAAGAGCAGCAACAGCAGCAACAACAACAACAACAACAGCAGCAGCAGCAGCAAAAACAGCAGCAACAACAACAACAACAACAACAGCAGCATCAGCAGCATTCTGAAGTGGACAGAGGAGGAGCTAAAGGAGTTAGAGAGGAAGGCAAGGAAGCTTCTAACAATGCATGGAGCCCATCCTCCATGTGCTGACACTGATTGCCTTTACATGAAGAGAGCAAATGGAGCAAGGGGACTGATAAATGTGGAAGACAGCATGCATATCAAACTTGGGGACTTGCTGAGATATCTAAATCAAAGTGAGTAAACATTATTAGGGGCAGTTAGAGATGAGGACATATTTGGTTGGTTGGTACTCCGTCGGTTACGACGACAAGGGTTTCCAGTTGATCCGATCAACGGAACAGCCTGCTCGTGAAATTAACGTGCAAGTGGCTGAGCACTCCACAGACACGTGTACCCTTAACGTAGTTCTTGGGGAGATTCAGCATGACACAGTGTGACAAGGCTGGCCCTTTGAAATACAGGTAAAACAGAAACAGGAAGTAAGAGTGAGAGAAAGTTGTGGTGAAAAAGTTCAGCAGGGTTCGCCACCATCCCCTGCCAGAGCTTCGTGGAGCTTTAGGTGTTTTCGCTCAATAAGCACTCACAACGCCCAGTCTGAGAATCGAAACAGTGATCCTATGACCGCGAGTCTACTGCCCTAACCACTGGGCCATTGCGCCTCCACTGAAGACATATTTAAAGCAGGAAAAAAGAAAAGAACTAAACAAGGAGTACAAGGAGGACATGAAGAAGTACTATGTAAGAAGGGACTACACAAATGCACAATCAATTCCATGTAACCACAACTGAAGTTGCTGGAGAACATAGGTGGGACCAGGTAAAGAAAGGAACACTGAAGAAAGAGACTGGCAACACAAAACCAAGCTTTGGCCATAAATTAGAGGATCGACCTTAGGAATGAACAAGTGGCTCCACTGTGCCAAATTTGTAACAAAGTTGATAAAACCATTATCCATATCATCAACGAATACCCTAGACTTTCCCAAAACCATTATAAGTTGTGGCAAAACAATGAGGCAGCGAAACAAGATAACATTTCATTCTTAAACATGAAACCCACACTTATGGTCTTTCTCATTATATACCCATTGTTAATGCGTTTGAATCTTTGACAATGTCTCAAGAAGGGTGAGATCTCTTCACTCATTTTGAGGACCTTCTGTTGAAAGTCATTCTTCTTTTTTGCTGGTTTTCTTTTTTTTTGCTGCCCTTTTTTTGTTCTCTTCCAGTCACCTGATGTTCATCACTGGACAAAAAAGTGGTAATACCGAAGGTGGGAGAAGCTCATCATTGTTCTTTTCTGGGAACGTGAAGAATATTTTTCCAGCCACTCTCAGAGTTGCAGTTGGTGGGGCAGGAAGTAATGTTACTGGAATCACATACCTTTGGAGCCATAGTCAATGGTTCTCTGCAGACCGCTTTCCACTTCCTTTATTTCTCCTCCATTTCTCCAGCTCTTCTCAGCAAAGAGCTCTTAAGTGACTCATGCTATCACAGCTACAACAATTCAATTTCCTGTTCTCTTATGAATCATATGTGCTTTATTTCTGCTTCCTCAATTAGTCATGGTTCTGGTATGAACCCGTGGTCATGACGAGTCTTTAGAGTCTTCAAATCTATGGTGACCCTTCTCAACTGCATGAGACTCCTCGTTACTTACTCACTTAAAGACAAGAGTTTCTGCTAGAAACAACAGTCAAATCTCTCTCAAATTACACTCTAGCTGCTATCTTAACAAAAGAAGAGTACATTGCACAATGTAGTGTCATATGCTAAGTCTAGAAATAATGGTGGGATGGTCACCTTGTATCTGGGTAAACTTGGGCCAAACAATTTGAACAACACCTGGAGATCATCATCATCACATCATCCAGTATTTTAAATCTGGATTTTGTCCCTGTTAATGGGGGTGCCATAGCAACTGCCCTTACACCATCTCGCCATCTTGCCAGTTTTGGGCATCTTCCCTTCTCAAGTCAACCTTCCCAATCTCCTCCTCCACCTGTCCCCTCCACTTTTTCCTCGGTCTACCTCACTCTCACACTCCATTTACATCATATACAAGCACCCTCCTCAGAACTTTCTCCTCATCCCTCCTCAACACATGCCCATGCCAACACCCCCCATTCACCCTTGCCAGCTGTTCCGATTCCTCCGACCTTTGCATCCCCATCAAATTCTTCCTTTGCCACTGGTTTCAATTGCTTTTGAATCAATTTTGTCATGCTATGAGAAGGGAAAATGAATTGAAATATATTAGAAGTTCATGTGGTTTTCTTCAAGACTAAATCTTTTTTAAACATATTGAAACCAGTAGCATTTTTTGATAAAATTGTACATATTCTTTTCTACTCTAAGCACAAGGCCCGAAATTTTGGGGGAGTGGTGCAGTCGATTAGATTGACCCCAGTATGCAACTGATACTTAATTTATCGACCCCAAAAGATGAAAAGCAAAGTCGATATCAGCAACTAAAACTGTAAATATTAAAGAGGAAAACAATTAGTTTTAAATCTCTGAGTGAGAAGCAAGTAGTAACAGTACAACAGAGTAAAATCTAGTTGCCAACGTAAAGTGGCAGTCCTAATTAGGACAATGTCACTACCTTCTTTTAGCCTCAGGAAAACATCTTTTCCAGCTGGCTACCGATGCACAAATGCTTCCTTATACCTTGAACAAGGAAGCTAGTGTCCCCATTCAGCCTGTTCAAGGTATAAGGATGCACGAGGCCAGCAGATTCGGGGGAGGGAGTAAATCAATTACATTAACCCCAGTACGCAACTGGTACCTATTTCATCAACCCTGGAAGGACGGAAGGCAAAGTCAACCTCAGCAGAATTTGAACTCAGATTGTAAAGATGGATGACATGCTGCCAGTTCACCACCCTAACAATACTACTACTACTACTACTAATAATAATAATAATAATAATAATAATGATAATAATAATTATTATTATTATTATTATTGAGTGAGATAGCAGTGCATGCCATCAAAGTGACACTGGGGTAAAATATCCGAAGCCCATTATACCCATCATGACTACTCGTCTGATAAGGGTACACCAGGTACATGCATCCCAACCATATGTGTGCAACATGGTGATCTCATATCAAGATAAACAGCGCATGACCTCGCAGGTGGGGCCCAGTTATTATTATTATTATTTCAAATTTTTGCCACAAGGACAGCTTTAGAGAAGTGGGGATGAGCCAATTACATTGACTTCCAGTGTTCAACTGGAACTTATTTTATTCACCTTGAGAGGACGAAAGGCAAAGTCAACCCTGGCAGAATTTGAACTCAAAATGTTAAGCTGGATGAAATGCTGTTAATCATTTTGCCCAGCATGCTAACGATTCCCCCCAGCTCACTGGCTTGCGGTACACTATGCCTTTGTTGTTAATGACCTTAGAAAAACCACATCACAACTTCCATTTCTTCTAAATACAGAGTTCCTAATGCCTTGTCATAAATAAAGTTAGCTGATTCTAATCGATGCAATTACAAAATATCTTTTATTTTAAGTCATGTTATTGGTGGTTGAAAAAGAAATCTGTCAAACAATTTGCTTACGTCAGTGCTGAGATTTCTTCCTTTCCTTTATCTAAATATTTTTTGTATTTCTTTCTTCCCCATCCCCACTCTCTCTCTCTCTCTCTCTCTCTCTCTCTCTCTGAGATACATTTTGTTCTCTTTGTCAATCTTATTCACCACGTGTCCACACTGAAACGTGGACATTTGCTAATGATATTCACAAAACAGAACAAAGACTAGGAGGGAAAGGAGACAAAAGAAACTACTTCCAGCCAAAACTGCTCATAAAACTTTTCTATTTGTCCTCTCCAACCTATTTTTTCTCTTTGTGATATATGTGTGTGCATGTAAGTCTGTGTGTTCATGAGTGTATGTGTGAGTGTGTGTGTGCTTTGCACTCCTCAAATTGCCTCTGTATTTTCTATCTTATTTTATTTTATTATAGAATTCAGGCTTTTCTCTATTTTGTCATAATTTCTTTTTATAAATGTGGTTCCAGGTTCAGTCTCAATGCATGGCAACTTACACAAGTGTCTTCTATTATAGCCTTGGGCTGACCAAATGTTTGTGAATGAATTTTGGTGACAGAAATTATGAGGAAGCCTGGCATATATAATATTATATATATATATATATATATATATATATATATATAATATATATATTTATATATATTATATATTGTATA
>NC_068981.1:2609909-2610904 GCF_001194135.2 Octopus bimaculoides | reverse complement strand
ATATGAATACGTATATATAAGTATGTTGATGCGAACAGGAAAAATGGAACTCAAAATATGAGTATATGTATATTTTCATTAATGTTGCCATCCGGTTTCACCAGTCCTCAGTCAAATCGTCCAACCCATGCTAGCATGGAAAGCGGACGTTAAACGATGATGATGATGATGATGAGAAGGCGGCAAGCTGGTAGAAACATTAGCCCACTGGGCAAAATGCTTAGCGATGTTTTGTCTGTCTTTACGTTCTGAGTTCAAATTCCACCAAGGTCAGGGTTGACAAATTAAGTACCAGTTGCATACTGGGGTCGATCTAATCGACTGGCCCACTCCCCACAAATTTTGGGCTTTCTGCTTAGAGTAGAAACGAATATTTAGCAGAAGTAAGAGAGACTCAAGGTCCGAGAGTTTCATGTGTTGGCACTTATCAAACTAGTCGCGGGTTAAAGGCCTGTTAGTTTATATAGCTGTTGATAAATAAATATATTTCCCTATGGAATGTTCTAGAATGAATTATAATAATGTCGCATGGATAATTAAAAAATTTCGCCTGTTATGGTGTTCAATAAGCAAATATATATATAAATAAGAAAAGAAATAAAGAGGGAAAAAGAAAAAAATAAATCTTGTGCATGTCATTAGACACACATAGACACACTCATATACACACACACACATACACACACACACATACACACACACACACATACACCAAAATAAACCTCACAAAATTCGCACATATGAATTAGGCACGTGGATGTGGATGCATATATATGTTGATATACATATATATATGCACACGCATACACACATATATATACATACATACACATACATACCCACACATACATACATCATGGCACTCCGTCGGTTACGAAGATGAGGGTTCCAGTTGATCCAATCAATGGAACAGCCTGCTTGTGAAATTAACGTGCAAGTGGCTGAGCACTCCACAGACATATTTACCCTTAACATAGTTCTCGGGGATATTCAGC
>NC_068981.1:2605804-2609899 GCF_001194135.2 Octopus bimaculoides | reverse complement strand
GGCTGAGCACTCCACAGACATATTTACCCTTAACATAGTTCTCGGGGATATTCAGCGTGACACAGTGTGACAAGGCTGGCCCCTTTGAAATACAGGCACAACAGAAACAGGAAGAAAGTGCCGGGTCTTTTCAAGCACAGCATATTTCCAAAGGTCTCAGTCACTAGTCGTTGCTTCGGTGAGGCCTAATGTTCGAAGGTCAAGCTTCACCACCTCATCCCAGCTCTTCCTGAGTCTACCTCTTCCACAGGTTCCCTCAACCGCTAGGGTGTAACACTTTTTCAAACAGCTGTCCTCATTCATTCACAACACATGACCATACCAGTGCAGTTGTCTCCCTTGCACACCACATCTGATGCTTCTTAGGTCCAACTTTTCTCTCAAGGTACTTACACTCTGTCTAGTATGCACACTGACATTACACATCCATCGGAGAATACTGGCTTCATTCCTTGCAAGCTTCCAGTGGAGCATACTGGCTTCGTTCCTTATATATATTTATTTATTTATTTATGGGTTTCAGCCAAGTGGCTGCGGTCATGCTGGTGCACCACCTTTTAGGTTTTAATTCTTTTGACTGTTTTTTTCCAGCATGAAGAGGTCTTAAAATGACCTCTTCCTGCTGGAATAAAATGGAATAAGAAAATGAAATAAATTAAATTTGATTTTCATAATATCAGTTCTGGAAGTTGAAATATTTTTCTTAAAGATTGCATGGTGCTGTATTTCGTTTCCTTCTGTTTGTTGCACAACTTTGTGTATATCACTGTCATCATTCTACTACTTTCTTCTTGGAGATGAATTCTGAATTTATACATTCTTTGTTTGCTGCTGTGTGGTAAGAAGCTTGCTTCCCAACTGCATGGCTTCTGGGTTCAGTCCCACTGCGTGACACCTTTGGCAAGTGTCTTCTACTCTAGCCTCAGGCCAACTAAAGCCTTGTGAGTGGATTTGGAAGATGGAAACTGAAAGAAGCCCATCGTATATTTATTTACGAATGTAATTGTGTGTGTGCCAACTGACAACAATACACATTAGAATTAATGGTCTGGTTTTGTGGGAGAAGCGCATAATAAATAATGTCTTTATTATCCTACCAAACACAAAGCATAGCTTTTTTGACATGGATATTTGTCTTTGGTTGCTGTTTTGGAGGATCCTTATCCAAACTCCATGATCTTTCCCACACTACATTTTTGTTCACTATTTGTTGTTCATTTCCAGTCACAAGTTGTTTCAAAAAAGGCATGCTTTTATTCTGTTTCAAAAGCATATCATAAACGGAATACCGGTCCAAGGAATTCTTTTCTGAGAGTTTGTGAGGGACCCATACATTATAGCGAGAAATGTATCCTAGCTTCACTGGGTGTTCATGAATCATACTTTTAGAAACTTCCAACTCTGCAAGTCCTCTAATCGTGATATTTGAGTTTTCTTCGATTTTTGCCTTCAGAACATCTTCATCCAATTTTGAAGGTCTTCCACTATGACTTTCATCTCCCAAACTAAACTCTCCAGGCTTAAATTTTGCAAACCCCCTTCGAACAGTTGATTTACCTACAGCATCATCACCATAAACTTCCCAAATGTTTTTACAAGTCTTTGCAGCATTTTCTCCTTTTTTTTTTAAGAAAGAAAAGCATTACAATGCGAATATGAAATTTTTGGTTATCCATTTCAAATGTCAATAAAGGGTAACTGGAATGAAAGATAAATCTATTTTCAGTCAGGAACAAAGAAGAGATGCACTTCCACTTCAAGCGACGCCAAAGTTTTAACTGTGTTACGTTTCAGGTGTGTTCAATAACGTGTTAAAAGACTTAGCTTAAAAACGCTCAGAACTTTCTGGACAACCTAATATTTTAATCATTCACAAAAGTTAATTTTGCATTTTCACTTGGTTTTTCTTACCTGTATTATCTGTTATTCTATGTACGTCCTTATTGACTGGTACTTCTTAGCAATCTAAGAAGCAAATTTATGCAAACAGCACTTCACTGTCACCATTTTAATGCACACACAACTTCAGTCAATCAGAAGTTTTGATCAAACAGAAACTAACAGTTTCTGTTTGAGCTGGCAGAAACGTTAGCGCGCCGGGCAAAATGCTTAGCGGTATTTCATCTGCCATTACGTTCTGAGTTCAAATTTCGCCGAGGTCGACTTTGCCTTTCATCCTTTCGGGGTCAATAAATTAAGTACCAGTTACACACTGGGGTCAATATAATCGACTTAATTCCTTTGTCTGTCCTTGTTTGTCCCCTCTATGTTTAGCCCCTTGTGGGCAATAAAAAAAAAAAAAGAAACTAACAGTTTGTTAAGCCACCTTTTGGTTATTTAAACAGAAATAAAATGTCTGTGCTGGCTCTCTTGATGACCACCAGTAGTCATGATAAGCTGCCTTATATGGCGATCTCTCTTTGTTAGAAATTAGTCCATAATTTAACCTCGATGGAATAATTTCCACCAGTTTAAATACAAATAGGTTATCTGACTTTTCTCTCTACTGTCAGCCTTTTATTTGCTGGCATTCATTTAACTCTTCAACAGAAATTATTCCACTGACCTGAACATTTCTGCATATATTATGCAATTGAAAAACATGCAATAACTACGTACGTTCTCACAAACATTTTAATGCAATATTTTTTCTTTTACTTTCTTTAACTAATTTCAGCTTGAAAGTCATGGCCATGCTGGGGCACCACTGTTAGTTTTGCTACAATTCCACAAATTGAAACCTCTTCTGATATGTGGTATTTGGTAAATGAGGGAGTTTGATGCTGCTACTCTCATATGCATTAGGTAGATTCATCTGGAACTCTTCACAGGAAGAAATCCAGTTTTGTTTTGAAGACACCTACATCTACCCCATGTAGGTCTTTCAGGAGGATATTGAAGAGCTGTAGGCCCTTGAAACCCAAGCAGTATCTGGTCCTGTATCCTGATGGCAATATTTGTGTTCATTGATCTTTTAAACTAAGATTTGCTATATATGTCATGCTGGAGGTTGTCCCGTTTCCATTTGTATTTATAAACTGAGTGCTGTGTAGTGATTACTGCATCATTCTACAAACTAGATCAGAAGAGGTCTATTTTTCTGTTAGTAACATTTGTGTTTTTCTTAGTCCAGTCATTGGACTGAAGCTATGCTGAGGTACTGCCTTGAAGGATTTTAGTCAAACAAAATGACCCACTACAGATATTTTTTTGTAAGCCTAGTACTTATTCTATCAGTCTGTTTTGCCAAACTGCTAAGTTATGGAGACATAAATAAACCAAGACCAGTTCTCAAGTGGTGGGTAGACACACACATACACATGCATTAACACACACATGCACACACACACATGCACACACACACATGCACACACACACACATGCACATACACACATGCACACACACACACATGCACACACACACATGCACACACACACACGTGCACACACACACACATATGCACACATACATATATTCACAGACATGTGCACGCACACACACAGAATGGGCTTCTTTCACTTTACATCTGCCAAATCCACTCACAAGGTTTTGGGCATCTCAAGGCTTTTGTAGAAGACTCATGTCTAAAGTGCCATGCAAGAGAACAGAACCTGGAACCATGGAGTAGGGAAGTAGACTTTTTTTTTTCCATACAATACTCAAGTACTTATACACTAATTTGACTAGCCTGGTAGTTAAGTTGATCAATCATTTGAATACATGTGGACAGAGATTCTGAGATCCATTTATTTATTTATATGTTTTTGTGTATAATGAAAAAGGAAATTGAAAAATGTTGGTGTATTATTTATTCACCATTACACATGTTTCATTTGCTAATAGGAATTACAAAGCTTTACATGTTAAATAGACATGTAAGGAATTTGATGAGAAATTCTTCAGACAAAGAACCTTTCATCAATACAACAACATTGCAATCCAGTAATTACATACTGGATTGTAATAATGGAATAAGCAGAAGTGCTTCAAGAGGAAACAGTAGGGATTTTGGCAAAGGTAAAGAATATGCACACCACCTATTTCCGGTGTTTAGGGTTAGGGTTAGGGTTAGGGTTAGGGTTAGGGTTAGGGTT
>NC_068981.1:2605129-2605794 GCF_001194135.2 Octopus bimaculoides | reverse complement strand
AGGGTTAGGGTTAGGGTTAGGGTTAGGGTTAGGGTTAGGGTTATGAGTATGCTGAAAACGTACATATTCTTTACCTCCACCAGGATTTTACCCTACCTACCTACATAATATTTTGTGTGTGTGTGTTTATGTATAGGTGCAGGCATGGCTGCGTGGGTAAGAAACTTGCTTCCCGACCATGTGGTCTCGAGTTCAGTCCCCCTGCACGACACCTTGGGCATGTGTCTTAGCACCAGACCGACCTAGGCCTTGTGAGTGGATTTAGTATGTGGATTCTTGTCTTGAGATCCCATGAAGATTGTAAATGACCATCACAGTCGTACAAGCATTGTTGTTTGTTTCCAGTCTTCTGTAAAACTCATGTTGGCCATGGAGAAATATTGGCGTACCTGGAAGTGAAATTTTTTTCCCACAAGAGTTCAGGACCCCAGTAATGAACTCATTTGCATACAGCCAAGAGAGATCACCTTGACCTGGTTGTCAAGTTAACAAACACACTCTACCAAGTAAACTCAAGATGAAGAACGGTGTTATAAGTCGACCGACCGCCATGTTTTGCCTGATTTTAGAAGGAGACAAGTAATTAGATAGATTTGCTTCTATACCTATTATCATATTTTGTTAGGGCCCCATATGGTAAAGATGTGGCTGGGAAAAATGTGGGT
>NC_068981.1:2602331-2604749 GCF_001194135.2 Octopus bimaculoides | reverse complement strand
CTTGTGGGAAAAAAAAAATTTCACTGCCTAGAAAGAGGTGACAGCTGTAGAAAATATGCCTCAACAAATTCCATTTGATCCATGAAGGCAAAGAAAGGTGGACGTTAAATGATGCTGATGATGGTGATGCTGAAGATGATGATGTGTGTGTGGACGTTAAATGATGCTACTGCTGATGGTGATGATGATGATGATGATGATGATGGGAGGAGTGTATGTTTGTGTGACATGTGCTTTGAATTGCATCCCTTTATATTAATACACAAATATCAACTAAAACGTTAAATGTGGTGCCCCAGCATGGCCACAATCCAATGACTGAAACAAGTATAAAATAGTAAAGGAATAAAAAAAATATGAATACTGATTATCTGAGTTTTATCTGAAACAGCAACTACATAACCATAACCCTCACGCAGAAGGCTTACTAACCATTGAGGGTGCCTGTGTGTGGTTCCTGTATCTGCTCGAAATAACAGCTAAATCTTCCACAAATCACAGCCTGTTGTCTTATAACAGGAATGATACATTGAATAATGGTAAAAGAAAATGGAAAATATTAATATTTGGTCAAAAGACTGTTCCAACAGGGCTGTCCTAGTGTTGCAGAAGAAAAAGGTGGAGTAAGAGGAGAGGTGAGGAAGAACTCTCTTTCATACCTCATGTACACTTAGGTGCATACACAACAAGAAAACTGGAGAGAAACGAACGGGACTTGAATATATAAATCACTTTTTCTTTGTTTCTCTAGAACCCCAAAATTTACAATTTTCGTATTAGAATACATCCATTTCTTGAATAACAGTAAAATGAAAAATGAAAACAAAAGTAAAAGAAAAAATCCCCTTTCCCATTGTATTTGGCTGCTGCGAGCAATGAAGCCAATACAATATTACCTTTTAGAGTGTGTTAAATAAATAGTCGTGTCAATTGAATAAATTTGTATTTGTTAACCATTAAGCAATGTTTAATTCAGACAGTGATATATGAATTTTAGTCTGAAATGCACACCTTGGGGGAAGTTTCTTTTATGTTTTGGTTAATTACATGAACCCTACATGGACAGGGGTGATGAATGTATTAAAGGAAAAATTTTAGATCTTGAATTAATGTTTATAACCTAGACTGTTGTGTTTGACAAAATTCGCTTCACATTGGTGCAAATTAATGCCAAATTTTTACTCTTGTAATTCACTTGCTCTCCATCAGTTACAATGATAGGGATTCCAGTTGATCCAATCAATGGAATAGCCTTTTTGTGAAATTAATGTGTAAATGGCTGAGCACTCCACAGACATGCTTACCCTTGACATAGTTCTTAGAGAGATTCGGTGCGACATAGAATGTGACAAGGTTGGACCTTTGAGTTAGAGGCACAACTCATTTTTGCCAGCTGATTGGACTGGAGCAATGTGAAATAAAGTGTCTATCTCAAGGACACAATGTGCCACCAGGGAATTGAACTTATAATCTCATGATCGTGAGCTGAATACCCTAACCACTAAGATCGGACAAAGTTTATGAGTGAAATTTGGTAGACAGAAATAGCATGGAATCACCTCGGAAGGACTGCTTTTGTTTGGGGGTCGTAGGTTTGACCCTTCACGCCAGTTTAACACTACCATCTGGTGTTTAGAGCCTTTAACAGACCCCATTCTGTTGACAGAATTTGAACTAGTTTCCAATCTGAGGATGAACGACATCTTCCCTCATCTAACCACCAGTCTTGGAGGTTCTGGAATAAAATCAGGGGCACAACCTTTCAGTGCCATCTTAAGACATAGGCACACTGGTTATTTACTGGGTCGGGGTCAGTCACTGACAAACTGCAGCCCGCAGGACTTTCTGAATGGCACACCTCACGAAAAATTATCACAAATTTTTCTTAACAGCGTGGTCTGCCAGATGATGGGCTCTGTTTCATGCAGCCTGGTTCTTGAAAAAAAGGTTATCCATGCCTGGTGTAGGGGTTCAATGTTACTATGCATGCTATGGTTGTATACGTAGGAGTCTCCATGCATTGCTTTACCTACTTGGCTTTTTTCTCTGACTAAGCCATCATAATAAACAATAATAAAATGCAATGTTATTGTAATGGAGTGACTCAAGGACAATACAAGATAAATGTACTCAACACTTTGGAACTACTGTTCTTACAAGGTGCCGGCTGTAATTCTCACAAACTGGAATGAAATTTCAAAGTCATTCCATTGTATTCATTGTATTCAATATAATTGTCAATAATACAAATTAAATTATGCGTCTCTTTAAATTCAAACTTCTTTTATTTTCAAAGATGTAATAAAAGTTGAAATTCATTCTCTGAGAAACAAATCATTGTTATTGTAAAGTAAATTACTGTAAATTATAAATTAAAAAGTGATGATGATGATGATGATGATGATGATGGTGGTGGTG
>NC_068981.1:2592624-2601578 GCF_001194135.2 Octopus bimaculoides | reverse complement strand
ATTCTTTCTATCATGGGTAGGAAACCGTTTGCCTGCAGATAAAATTTCGCATGCAATTATGCTTGGAATCACCCTGCTGACCAAATCTCCAAAACCTTTTGTGTAAAACAAATGAAGCTTTAAAATGACAAAACAGTAATTAAAAATAAAACCTCTTGAGGACACATATGTTCTGAGAAAAATAATGAAGCTTTAATTTTACAAATTCATAGGTTATTAATTTATATTAAATGAATATTTATTAAAAAAAAACGGTGTTTCATCATTGTTTACACAATCATTCAACTTGCGAGAAACAACAGCTGAATCTGACTCAAATTACACTCTACATTATTAAAAGAAGGAATGATACATTGGTGACTGTGTTCATAGATAAGACATGTTGAATATTGGCTGCTCAATCAGAGGTGACCTGTGGCTAAACAACAAGAAGAATTTTTAATGATGTGTCCCACAACAAGTCGAATGATAAGATCAATGGTTCTTGAGCTGGGGTGTCCGTTACTTCAAAGTCGGGTGTAAGTAATAAATGGATAAAACTCACAATAAAGTTTTTAATTTCGACTGACTTTCAGAATTGTTATCCTACATAAGTTTGATTTTCTCCGTCTTGATGGGAATGTTACAATTTTTTTTTATATACCATGCACTTCAAAATGATCAAGTTGGAAGAGCCTTTTCTAAAAAGAAAAAAATTTTAATCTGTAACTTTTAAATGTCCCCCCCCCCCCAACACCTCCTCGCATCTTCATGACAGCCATCACCATTAAAAAAAAACACATTTTCAAGGGGGGGCGAATTTTAAAAATCCACAATTTCATTATAATATATATATATATATATACGTGTTATTATATGCCAACTTATATATATACACACACACACATACACACACACATATACATATATACTTTGTCTATTTATGGTGGAGCACTTTTTGTTCGAAAATCAAGTGGGGAGTAGTACAAAAGGGTTTGAAAAACACTGAGTTAAATGATATAATTCAGCTAAATGACTGAAACCAGATGATAGAAATACCTGAATGTTTATTGGTGTCAGCTTTCCTTACATATATTTCTGATTTCAAATCCTGTCAAGATGCCATTTGTATTTCACATGAATCAATTGAATTTATGTGTTTCTTGTCTCTCAAATACATTTTCGTCCTTTTCACGGGGTCATTTCTAACGATAGACATTGCTTGTGTTTTCTTTTTAACAACATCCAAGGATTTGAAGGGCTTTACTAAAATAATCTTATTAGTGAATGATTATGCCTGTCACCATGGTTAAAGGTTAGGGTGCTTCTGATGCAACCATTATTCCTTGCCACACACTGCGATCTTATGCTGCGACCATAAACTCCACCAGGGTCCTTACCCCTCAGTCCTCATTGTCATTGCTTCATCTTCGTCTTTGTCTCCCAAGAACATGATTCCATCCACTTAGTACCCAAGTTCTGGTCTCTGATAACACAGCCAAAATATTGCAGATTTTTGTCAGGCCAACATCACCGACTTTCGTTCCACTTTCGCTTATTATTAAACATGTATATTAAAATGTTGTTTTGGAAACAACTTAACAGGAAGGGACTTGCAAAAATATTGAACGGTTTAGAATGAATGGGTAGTTTTTGATGAAGGAACCAGAGGCACTTTCACATGGGTCGATAGTATAAGGGGTTTTTTTTTTAAATTTTAACTTCCATGGGATGAAGAGAAAGAGAAGTCAAATTAATTTTTTCTGTAACCATATAATTCTATGTTTTCTTTTTTCTCTAGATTTCTCTTGTTAACAAACACCAGGCATCATGAGCAAACCCTGTTTTGCTTTGGTAGCTTTGCTGGCGGGTAAGTTACATGTTGAAATATCTATACATATAAATTTGACACGGGCGATTCTTTCTTGTCTTGGGATTCACGGTCAAACGGCTGGGTGGAATTGTGCGAAGACCTATACATATATGTAGAATGATCCAGTGGTGATGCTGGGCTTTGTATTTTTTCATAGCTCCCATGGTTACCGAGATAATCTACTATAATCATAATCTTGTGTTTATGAATGAGAAAGGAAGGGGTGATACATGAATAAGGAAGGATGGGATGATGTCATACTCGATAGTGGGATGATGAAAATTGTACGCTGAAAAGAATAAATCAAACAACGTTTAAACTTGGGGTATCTGAATGTGTGTGTGTTTGTGTGCGTGTGCAAGCGCAATGGAAGTGGGATGGTTGGGGTATATGAATGTGTGTGTGTGTGTGTGCAAGTGCAATGGACGTGTGATGGTTAACATTCAACGCTGAAAAGAATAATCAAACAGTGTTTCAACTCTGTGTATTTGGTATGTTTCACTTGAATACAATCTGTTCTCTATAAAGGTACGTGCTGTTTTTTTTTGTTGAGATAGAGTAATTTCTTTGGTAATTCTCAACCATATTTTATTTAGCGTCATTATCATTAAATTAATGCATTTCTAATCAATTCGAAGATATTTGCTATCAAGTTGCAGATTTTTAACAATGCATTCGGTGATTATTTGCTTTATTTCTCGAGCAAAATTTACAACTTACAATAAAAGAATGAAATTATTATTTCATTCAAAAATTGATAAGCTTTGTTTTTAATGATGACTTGAAATGGCAAATACTTTTTCTAACCGTATTTGCTTGAAAAAACATACTTTTCTTTATATTTAGCAATTCTTTATACTTACTTTTATGATATGCCTAAATAAAACCCATCTGACTTCACCTTTGAAAATTTAAAAGATTTTTTACCTATTTTTTTTTTAATTTGTTTTATTTTTAATGTATGTTTCTGTTGTTTTGCATCTTTGTTCGCTTAGTATTTGGGTTTATTTTTGGATTTGGTTGAATCTTTTTCTTTTTTTTTTTTGTTGGTCAGTTATTTTTAGCGTTTTAACAGAAAAAAGTCATTCTAAAATAGTTTTTTAACGTAAGCGTGCCCAAACAAGTTAAATGCTTACACAGGTTTTTCAAAACCTACCATTGAGATTTTGGACACAAAAGTTAAGTTTTCAGAAGGCAGAATAGGGTCAGAGTTATTTCACCAGCCCACATCATCCCACATTTACCTCCACTGCCACTCTGATCATCCACATGGTATAATTAGATCAAATCCGAAATCCTAGTTTTTGAAGATAAAATGGATTTGTACTGATATAAGGGATTACTGGAAATATCCTGTCTACTGTAAGCACAAGGCTTGAAACTTTGGGGGAGGGAGTAAGTCGATTACATCGACCTCAGTGCTCAATTGGTACTTATTTTACCAACCCCGAAAGGATGAAAGGCAGAGTCGACCAGAGTCGACCCTGGCAGCATTTGAACTCAGAATGTGAAGACAGACGAAATACCGCTAAGCATTTTGTCTGGCATGCTAATGCTTCTATCAGCTCGCCGCCTTTGGGATCACTGGAAATATGCAAATGCATTATGTCAAACGCAGTTAAGGAACTTGCAAATGACATAGCAAAAATTAGCAAGGAAAGTCAAACTTTCACTCATAATTTTAGTAGCCAAAATAAAATTTGTGATCAAATTCCTTTAGGCACTGAAATTTCACTGGCCTTTCAAAAGTGTTGCATGAAAGTTGCCAGTATATTTCAGAAAAATATCTTGGTTTCAAACAAATATTTGCTCAGCGGCCTATTGTAGACTTTAGATGCAATAAAAATATAAGAGACCTATTAACCACTATCTCTAATCCCAAGAAAACTACCATTGGAGTTTTTGAATGCTGCTCCTTGAAAAACAGCCAAAAGAGAGGTAAACTCTGTTTATTTTGCAACAACATGATTCAAGTGAATTCCATCACGAATCATCACAGAAATATAAGGATTTATATGAAAGGTGGGATATGTAAAGTTTACCATTTGGTGTACACAGCAGAATGCACCAAACACAATTTAATTTATGTTGGTTGTGCAACAGAACAATAAAATAAAAGATTCAGTGGGTGTGATATCAGGCACAATAGCAGTTGTTCGATGGAAATTGCTGAACATTTTACATCAAACAGCTGTGATTTTGAAGAACACCTGAAAGTGCACATTCTCAGAAAATATTCTGACTCTACTACACTTCCAGTCCTCAAAAAGCATTGGAACGAATATATTTGTGAATTGCTAATGTTGCACCCTGAATAAAATGACGGGTGAATTTCATCACATTTATACAAAACTGTTTTGACTAAGTATTTTCTTTCCTGTTTTTTCTTTTTCTCTTTTTCCTTGTCACCAGTTATGAAAAAGTGAGAATGCATGATGTCTAGTAACACAAAAATATGTCAGTAGCAGACAATTTTGTCCTGCAGCGGTGGTGCCCATCTCTACTGCTGGACAATTTTTGTCAGCCACTGATACATTTTTACGTCATTTAACATAACACAGCCTTAACAGATATTACCAAACAAATGCCACAGTTAATTTAGCTTTCAATGATGTATTTGCATTGAGTATGATACATAAATGGCTATTTTAAACTAATACTGCTTTTGTTGTTCATAATTTCCATTTTTTGTTTTACCAAGTAAAATTTTTTTATCGTTAATATATCATTTTGGGGTTTTATAAACAATCATTTCTTGGTGTTTTTTCCAATTTCAGTTATTGCCTTTTCTGAAGTTCAAGGAATCCAGAAATATCTTGGATATCCTTGGTATTTGAATGGTGAGTATTTTTGTTACATATCATTATGGTGTATGTATGTGTGCATGTGCGTATGTATACATGTATGTGCATTGTGTGTGTATGGTTCTGTATGTGTGCATGTGTATGTTTTGATACTTGTATTTCTTATGACTTATCAACATCATCATCATCGTTTCAACATCCACTTTTCCATGCTAGTCTGGGTCAGACGGAATTTGTCAAGGCAGATTTCCTATCACCAGATACTATTGTTACCAACCCTCGGCTGTCTCCAAGGAAGGGAATATTTAGCTTAGTCTTTTGAATTTGAACGGCGTGATTTATGGATATGTTTTCATGGAAGATTACAAACAAGCATCACTGTTTCTGCACAATTAGCACACGGTATCCACACATGCAGACACAAACACACACAGGCACACATACACACAAATATACATACATATGCACACACACATAGACACATGCACACTTGTATATGTATACAACAGATACATAATATATATATATAACATATATATATGTGTATATGTATGCAACACATATTTCTTTAATATCACTGTGTCGACCAGACTATTCAATGTTACACATCACTGGTCACAGTGTGCTTCCAACTCTTTCTTGATTGTACCATTCTTTTTCTATCTTGGCCCTAATCATTTAACTAAACTGTCTTCCCATAGCTGTAGAGGCTTTCATGGATACCACTCAGTAACTGCACAGCTCCATCTGTTGTCCGTGAAGCTTGTGGTGTGTCCTGCCGTCCTGCCCTGTGGGAATTGTGCTTTCAGTATTCTGCATCCACTTCATTCTCTCTACTCATTCTCAGATTATCTCATTTCGGACATGCGCTCATAATAACATCCATAGCATAGATCTTTCCATGGTCCAAAGCCAATTGCTGTTCATTCTTCAATCTTCATAAGTACCCCACATCTCACTTGCATACAAGAGTTCAAGTAGGTCAGTGCTATTGAGGAGTTTGGCACGTATGGTCTTGTCCAGCTTTGCTTTGAACATATCCATATATGGCCGAGGTAAACGTCATCCATCTTGCTCTTATTCTCTCCGAGATTTCAGCATCCATGACTTGATGCACATTCACTGTGGGCCCTAAATAGACCTACTCCTTTACCTCTTCCCTCTCATCACTTCCCACCTCTATTCAGCTTTATGCTATGTTTTCTTTAATAAAGCACAAGATATGTATCATCATCATCATTATCATCATCATCGTCATTTAGCTTCTGTTGTCCATGCTGGCATGGGTTGGATGGTTTGACCAGGGCTGGTAAGCTGAGGAGCTGCACCTGACTCCAGTCTGATTTGGCATGGTTTCTACGTCTGGATGCCCTTCCTAATAATGCCAACCACTCTGAGAGTGTAATGGGTGCTTTTACATGCCACCAGCATGGGCACCAGTTGTGTGACAACAGTATCAGCCATGACTATGGTTTCACTTGGCTTGATGGGTCTTCTTCTCAAGCACAGCATATTGCCAAAGGTCTTGGTCATTTGCCATTGCCTCCGTGAGGCCCAGCATTCAAAAGGTGCTTTTCATGTGCCAGATAAGACATTGAGCTTGTCCAGGATTCAAAACCAGGACCCCTCGCACCCTAAGCAAAAACCATACCCCTAGACCAAGAAAGACAAAGCAAGCTATTTTTTCAGTTGCTGAATTTTAATGTTTACACTTACATAAACTATTTGAATGGTAACTGTTCCATTTACACTGACTAATTAAATATTAATAAATGAATTGCTAATATTTACTGTTTCTATTTTCTTAAAGGGATATTACCGCCTAGCTCTGGACCGGCCTCGGATGTTAATCAAAGCAAGTAACATTTTTATTCATCCATTGCATTTTTTGCAGCTCTTTTCTTTTACTAGTTTCAGTCACTGGACTGGGGCCATGCTGGGTACTACTCTGAAAAGTCTTAGTCAAACAAATTGACTCCACCACTTAGTTGTGGCTTTTTTTAAAGCCTGATGCTCACTTGATCTATTGGTCTCCTTTGCTGAACTGCTAAGTTATGAAAATATGAACAAACCAACACTGGTTGTCAAGCAGTGAGGGAGTCACACACACACACACACACACACACACACACACACACACACACACACACACACACACACTCACAGATATATATATAAAGACAAAGAGCTTCCATACAATTTCCATCTATCAAATTAATTCACAAGGCATTGATCTGCCTGGTATTATAGTAGAAGAGACTTGCCCAAGGTGCCGTGCAGTGGAACTGAACCTGAAAACACATGGTTACAAAGCAAGCTTCTTAATCATTCAGCCATACATTCCATGCTTAATTATCTCCACTTCAAGCTGTTTCATTACCATATTTTTGATGAAAACCCACTTTCTAATTGTTTCTAATATATTTGTAATCATTTCATGTCTGTGTGTGCGCACGTGTGTGCATGCATGCAAGTGAAGGATTAGACAGTTTGGCAGGAGCTGAAGAATCAGAGGTGTTTGCTTTGGCATAGTTTCTACAGCTGAATGCCCTTCCTAACCCAGATCTTTTCACAGAGCACACCGGCTGATTTTTACTTGGTACTGGCACTAGTGAGGTCGCCAAACAACTCACAAGACAAGACCTCTCAAACTGAATGAGGAGTAGTATTGAGGGAGGTGACCTTATGCCAGGTGATGATGGATTAAAGTATGACTGAGGGACAGGGACAAGTGTCTTAAGAATGTTCACACCTAGATAAATACCTGAAAACTAATTTAACAGTTTTAGGAGTGTTTATAAGTGGTTATGGTGGAGGCACAATGGCCCAGTGGTTAGGGCAGCAGACTCGCGGTCATAGGATCGCGGTTTCAATTCCCAGACCGGGCGTTGTGAGTGTTTATTGAGCGAAAACACCTAAAGCTCCATGAGGCTCCGGCAGGGGATGGTGGCGAACCCTGCTGTACTCTTCCACCACAACTTTCTCTCACTCTTACTTCCTGTTTCTATTGTGCCTGTAATTCAAAGGGTCAGCCTTGTCACACTGTGCCATGTTGAATATCCCCGAGAACTACGTTAAGGGTACACGTGTCTGTGGAGTGCTCAGCCACTTGCACGTTAATTTCACGAGCAGGCTGTTCCATTGATCGGATCAACTGGAACCCTCGATGTCGTAAGCGACGGAGTGCCAACAACAACAACAATAAGTGGTTATAATAACCTCTTTTTAACAGGCCCTTTGTCTTGCAAATTATAATGCAATCTTCATTAGTGTTGGTGCCATTGAAGAAAAGCATCCAGTTCTCTCTGTAAAGTAACTGGCATTAGGAAGAACATCAAACTGTAGAAAGCATGCCAAAGCAGACATTGGAGTATGACAGGTCCTGTCAAACTGCTCTACCCATGCAATATAGTTCTTTACAATGTAATCACAGATTTTGTAGTTTGTTTTACGAATATGAAGTTCAATAAGTTTCTGTAAAATCCATTGCATTTTATTGGTAAATAAGTTAAATGATATTAATAAAGTGTATTAAATAACTTACAAATGTTTCTCTTTCAGAGTATAAACCAATACGTCCCGTATCACCACTCTGGTGGAAAAGTAATGGTAAGCCACACTATGACATATATATCTTTACATAATTGCAGGCAAACACACACACACACACATGTACATGCACATACACACATGCATGCACACTCATTAGGCCAGTTAAGTTGTTGCTTATATCAACCATCTCCTTACCTATATAAACACAGGAGGACTACAATGCAGACATGGTCACATAATATAGCTGCAAAGGGGTATCCAGGAGTCAGGACCTGGATGCAGCCCGGACCCCTTAGAGTGTAAACAACTAAGGGTCAAAACACTTGCATAAAGTGGCACATCTTCTCCAAAGATCATCTGCTGTTCAGCTTTTCCTAGAGCTTACTACCATTTATACAGGGTGCAGTGAATAAATTGTCATCTAAATTGCACAAAAATGAAAATAATACTGACACTTCATTTTAACAGATATACTCTTTTACTCTTTTACTTGTTTCAGTCATTTGACTGCGGCCATGCTGTAGCACCACCTTTAGTCGAGCAAATCGCCCCCAGAGTTTATTTGTTGTAAGCCTAGTACTTATTCTATCGGTCACTTTTGCCAAACTGCTAAGTTACAGGGACGTAAACACACCAGCATTAGTTGTCAAGCAATGTTGGAGGGACAAATACAGACACACAAACATATACACACACACATACATATACATACATATATATATATATATATACATATATATATATAT
>NC_068981.1:2590966-2592502 GCF_001194135.2 Octopus bimaculoides | reverse complement strand
TATATATATACCACATATATGACGGCTTCTTCCGTCAACCAAATCCACTCACAAGGCTCTGGTCAGCCCGAGGCTATAGTAGAAGACACTTGCCCAATGTGCCATGTCAGAAATGAGAGTTTGAAGCTGGAAGCACTTGTTGTAATCAACAAGTCGAAAGAGCACTCGAGTCAGAGAAATGCAAAGTTTTATGGGGTTTTCCAATTCAGACAAGTACAAAGATAGAAAATAATAAACCAGATATAACATTAACAGTCAAGGAAAAGGCAATGTTGCTTACTAATTGATCCTTCATGCTTGTTAGATTCCAGGATTGTAAAGAAAGATGAAAAATTAGAAGTATACAATTCCTTAAACTTTGAAATTGAGAGAATTTGAAATATGAAAGCTGTAAAGGTTCTGCATTAGGGACTGTGAGTAATGATGTAGAGAAATGGCTGAAGGAGATTGGAACAGACTGTCCTGTAGAGCTTCTACAGGAAGTTTGCTTCATGGGAACAGGAAAAATTATCAGAAGGGTTTTGAGTACTTGAGAGATTATTGAAAACATGTAGATATCTAAAGTTACAGGTAGTAGCCCGTTACCTACATAAATTCTACCAGGAATAACACTAAACCTGATTCAAGTCAAATAATAATAATGATAATAATAATTATATATATCATCATCATCATTTAACGTCTGTTTTCCATGCTGGCATGGGTTGGACAGCTTGACAGGTACTGACAAAGCCAGGGACTGCATTGGGTTCCATAGTCTATTTTGGCTTCATTTCTACAGCTGGATACCCTTCCTAATGCCAACCACTTTACAGAGTGTACTCAGTGCTTTTTACATGGCACCATCACCAGTGATTTTTACATAGAAGCAACACCAGTCAATTTTACATGGCACCAATACCAACACCAATGCGTTTTATGTAGCATTTTGATTTTAGGATATCAATTCTGTTGTGATGGTCAGGTCTTCTTGAATACAACAATACACCCACATAGCTCTGTCCTCTGTCATCTCCTTCATAAAGTTCAGTATTTTGAGACCAGCCTTCCATACTTTGTCTAATAACTTCCAGAGTCTCCTTCTTCAACAATTTCCCTCCACTTTAACTGATAGGTACTTATCTATGCAACTGTCTTCATCCATCCACATCATGTGACCAAACCAGTGCAGTCTCTTCTCTTACACACTGCGTATAATATTTTTTTAGTAGCATGTCATACTTTTGATACATTCTCTTATTTATGTTTTTATTTCAAAAATGTAACAGGCATTAATGAATCTTTCTTCTTTTTATCTAGGATTGTTTCCTCTGCGAGGAGAACCAGAATTGAAACCTAAACCTAAACCAGGTATGTGTTTTTAAACAAACAAACTTCAACACATAAACAGAACAAACTCATACATCTACCCTCAACAATGCACATTTCTGCACACAGATATGTATATACAGAACATGTGCTTTTAAGTACACGTAACCAAAGTTCAAGCTCAGTGGCACGCCCCATTCTTCACACACATCACCTGGTCTCAGATTC
>NC_068981.1:2582241-2590866 GCF_001194135.2 Octopus bimaculoides | reverse complement strand
CACACATCACCTGGTCTTAGATTCGAACCCATGATGCCTCAACTGTGAGTCTGCTGCTCTAACAACTAGGCCATGTGCCTCTACATCAGTTAAGTTTAGAACTGATAAATATTAGTTACACTAACACTTAAAAAAAGAGCAGGAGAGGAAGAAAGAAAAGAATGCCAGAGTGCTCCAATTGTCTTTAGAGCTGGGAACTCAATGAATTTGTAAAACAATCAATTGAGCTCAATGAATTTCTGAGACAATCAATATATTTAATTGATAAATAAGTTAAATATTGGAAAATACAACAATATAATATGGTCAAGTAAATTAAATAATTTTGCAATTTTTCTTTTTTTCAGAATATAGACCTCAACTGCCACCTTGGTGGATGAAAAAAGGTAAACCAGTCTATGACATCTATATCTTTACACAATTTCAATTACACTCGTATGTACACAATAGCATTTATAACATATCTGTGTGTTTGTGTGTGTACATGCTGTGTATATCATCATAATACATACATACTTTTATGGTATATTTTGTAAAGAACGTAGCAGAGTACAGAGTAAAGCTCATTCACTTTCAGATTTACCCTGTGCTATCCACTTGTAGTATTAAACGTACTTCCAGTTTTACATTTGGACGTCTGTCAAATGTGAATAGGTAATTGAAAAAATTGGATTCAACAAGAAGGCGTACAGTTGGACATTAATTTTTCATCATTACAATTATTTCCATGCAACGTTGTTCTCCAGGTGTGCATGTATTTGATTATATATATTGTAAGGTGCATGGTGACTTCATTAGTGATGGTATTACAATAAAATGCAGCCATTATGCACAGTAAAGTGGTTGCTTCCAGCTGTAGAAACCATGCCAAAGTAGACTCTGGGATACGATGCAGTTCTTCAACACATCATTTACTATCAAGCTGTCTAACCCATACCAGCATGGATCATAGATGTTAATTGATGATGCTGATGATGATGATGGTTATATATATATATATATTATAATAATAATAATAATAATAATAATAATAATTTATCAATCTTTGTTTGTCTTAATAACTGACAAGTTGCCAGAGCAGATTTCCACCCCGACATTCGAAACTCGGAGTTTTATTATGGCAACTGAATAATTGTCATATATTATATTACAGTATTCAGATTTATCAACAAGTAACAATTGCATGTTCATTAGTAAATCTTTGCTAATTGGATGACAATCTTTTGGATATGTTCTTTGAATATATGTCTTTGTGTTATTGGAATACTACCATTCCACATATATTTATACGATTTTATTGTTTTCAATCTAGGGATCTTGATTCCAGGAAGTCAACCAGAATGGAAACCTAAACCAGGTATGGATTTATAAATGGTGTTTAACATGCATATACACTAACCTATACAGACACATATACAGCCTTAAACAAAGCAATACACACACACACATACACATACACATACACACACATATACACATGCGTTTGAGTGTGCAATGCAATGCTTATACCATGGTGTAGAACTCAATATACGTATGTTTCTGAATGAAGTATTAGTCAAGTACAGAGCGGTAATAAGAAAAGACATGGCAAAGGAATATCAGATTATTTTATGAATTTCATTAGCTCACAGCTATTTTCACTATAAGATACGGCAGAGACATCGTTGAGTGCCTGAATAACACTTTGCTGTTTCACTTCATGTTTGAAGCTCTGATGAAGCTGCATGTGTCTTCTACTATAGTCTAAGGCCGACCAGAGCCTCGTGATTGGATTTGGTAGATGGAAACTGAAAGAAGCTTGTCATACACACACATATGTATTTATGTATGTATGTATGTATGTGTGTATGTATGTATATATTTGTGTATTTCTGTTTGTTCCCCTGTCATCACTTGATGGAGTGCTTATGTCTTTGTAACTTAGAGATTCGACAAAAGAGACTTATAGAATTAAGTCCTGGGGTTGATTTCTTCGACTAAAAACCATTTAAGGTGATGCTCCAGCATGGCCGCAATCAAATGACTGAAACATGTAAAAGAATAAAAGAACAGAAAAGCATTTAAAGAAAGAAAGGAAAGCCAGAGTACTCCAGTTCTTTTAAGAGTGCAGAGTTCAATGAATTTCTAAGACAATATGTTTTGGAGTAAAGATTGTCTGCTAACATAATTTGTCTAAACCAGGACTGCCATGTTATGTTGGCAAACAATCTTTACTCCAAAGTACTGTTGCTGAATATCTCTCATTGTCAGATTTACAAATAGTAATTTTCTAACAATATGTTTTATCGATAAATAAATTAATGGAAAATACAACAATATGATGTGGTCAAGTAAATTAAATAATTTTCCTTTTTTTCTTTTTTTCAGAATATAGACCTCAACTGCCACCTTGGTGGATGAGAACAGGTAAACTAGTCTATGACATCTTTATCATTGCACTATTTCAGTTACACTCATATATACACAATAATGTTTATAATATCTCTGTGTGTTTTAAGGTGGGGGGAGCTGGCAGAGTGGTTAGCATGCCAGGCGAAATGCTGAGCAGTATTTCGTCTGCCTTACGTTCTGAGTTCAAACTCCGCCGCAGTTGACTTTGCCTTTCATCCTTTCAGGGTTGATAAATTAAGTACCAGTTGCGTACTGGGGTTGATCTAATTGATTGGCCCCCTGCCCCAAAATTTCAGGCCTTGTGCCTAGAGTAGAAAAGAATATCAATGTGTGTGTGTGTGTGTGTTTAAAGTTTTGTAAGTGTTATACAGGAAATCTTGTAACTTTTCAGCCAATGAAAAAGAATACATTAATCCCTCAACTATCACGGGTGTTACATTCAACCCCCGCCTCCCCCACGATAGGTGAAAATCTGCAAAGTAGAAACAGTACTATGCTGTATATTTTTTTTGATTATTTTCATAATTTGTATATATTTATTTTATTATAAATGCAAAACAACACCACAGAGGAATTGGCGTAAGCTGAAATAATAAACCACGATAGGTGAACCGCGATAGGTGAACTGTGATATGGCAAGGGATTACTGTAAACACATGTATTGAGTTCTATTTCTCATGTTTGTTCCACTAAACCTCCCTCTTTCAGTCTCTCTTTCCCTCTCGCTCTCTCTCTCTCTCTATCTATCTATGTATATATAAAGTAGCTGAGTTCCTTTTGAGCATTGAGCCTCATGGAGGCAAGCAGCTGAGTTCCTTTCGAGTGTTGGGCCTCATGGAGGCAATGACTAAAACCTTTGGCATTATGTCGTGCTTGAGAAGAGGCCCCATCAAGCTGAGCAAAATCACAGTCGTGGCAGATACTGGTGTCACGCAAATGGCACCAGTGCCAGTGGCACATAAAAGCACCCATTACATTCTCTGGGTGGTTGACATTTGGAAAGACATCCAAAGCATACCAAATCAGAGTGGAGTCTGGTGCAGCCTTCCAACTTGCCTGCCTCGGTCAAACTGTCCAACCCATGCCAGCATGGACAATGGACGTTAAATCATGGTGATCATGATAGAGAGAGAGAGAGAGAGAGAGAGAGAGAGAGAGAGAGAGAGAGAGAGAGAGAGAGAGAGCGAGAGTGATATGCACAGACACCCAATGCAACTTATATCTCTATAGCAGTAATTTAGTGGTATTTCTGCAGCAACTACTCCAAATCCTATTGAAGACAGACACCCTTAAATATCATCATCATCATCACGGCATGGCTTGAGTGGTTTGATGGGTCTGATGAGGGGGGAGAACTGTGTCATGCACCAAGGTCTACTCTGTGATACAATCATTAGTGATGACTGCTTCGTAACCGAACTGAGAATTTAGGAGAGAACGAGCAATGAAATGTGTGTGTGTGCATGTATGAATATCTTCATCACCATCATCATCATCATCATGACCAAATGTGTGTGTGTGTGTATATATATATATGCATGTGTGTGTGTGTGTGTGTGTGTATATATATGCTAATTAGATGACATTCTTTTGGATATGTTGTTGGAATACTACCATTCTACATACATATATTTACAAGATTTTATTGTTTTCACTCTAGGGATCATCAATTCAAAAGTTAAATCAGGATGGAAACCTAAACCAGGTATGGATTTAATAAATGGTATTTAACATGCATATACACTAACCTACACAGACATATATAGCCTTAAACAATACATATGCACACATATATGTGTGTGTATTTATTTATATATATATATATATATATTTATATTCTTTTTTTCTTTTATTCTTTTACTTGTTTCAGTCATTTGACTGGCCATGCTGGAGCACCACCTTTAGTTGAACAAATCGACCCCTGAATGTGATAAAGTGTAGAATTAGATTATTATCCTGCTTCCAGCTTCAGTGTTGCTGCCAGGATTTGAAAAATAGGGCAAATTTTTTCCCTTTATTTTGTGATTTAGGGGGGACTTTTGAAAAACAAGGGGAAATTTGCGGTGGTGTTCAGTGAGCAAATTAAACACACTACCTAGCAGTGGCTAAAATGTGAACTGATCAAGATTATGTATAAATTTTCTTTTTTTTTTTTGTTTGTTTCCTTTTACATACTACTAAAATAATGTCTAAAAAATTTCTGAAGCAGCACTCCCATTAATTTTATCTACAAGCCATCACTGGTTTCACATACTCTCAAACATCTTTAAAAATCCTCTAACAACATAACAAATGAACAGCCTTATCTATTTTAATAAATCTAGAAGGAATTGCCAAATTAAAAACACACCTCTTACCTTCTCAGCAAAAATAACCAACAGAGAGGCTGACAAACAACAGCCAATCAACAAATGCAAAACACAAACCAGTGAATAAAAAAAGGTGTGAAGCCATATCCACATCGACAAATGTGAATATAAGTTGTAATAGTTCCTACCCAAAGATTGCAGTGGCATGAAACTCAAGTCATGGGATATGAAATGAAAATTCAGTTTCAATAAACTATAAGCTGTACAATGTGTTGAGCACTCCTCTCACATTTGACACAATTCAATACTTGAATAAACAATGTATGTGTGTGTGTATAAAACAGAAAAGAGTTGAACATGTATAAGACATGTATGAGCACTCAGTAGCAGATTTGGAGCATTTAATGTATTGTAGTTAGTTTTTGAAATTCCATGTAGCCATAGCCTGTGTCTTCTAGTTCTGCAAGAGTTGCACAGTACTTGTCTTGTGAGAAACTGAAAGTTGTGTAAAATGTTTGCTTGGAGACAACTCAGATATATGTCCTGAGGAATTATTTCCCTTTGCTTAGAGAAGTTTTTTTTTCCTGTATTAAAAACAATGCATTTAGATATTTACTGGAATAGCACAGTGTTGTCTATTGGTGTAATTTCGTCTATAATGTCATGTGGCCTAACATGTGGATATGACATACAATTGTTATTCATACTGTCACGTGACATGTTCACTGGGGGAATGCAGCCTTTTTTTTTGGTGCAGTTATACATACTGTCATAGAAGGTATGATAATACATGGATCTTATGGAGAACTAAATTTTATGCTTAATATTTTGACCACCATCAACCAATCAAATTGTAGCTTGGCTGATGGTAATTTAAAGCCATAATCTCTCCTTAAAAAAGGAGTCAATTTTCAAACTCCAGTAGAGTTTCTTTTGAAAATCATGAAATTGTGAAACTAGTTAAATAAATGTAAACAAATCTTAAAGATTCCAAGTGCATTTTCATTTTATATATAGACAGATAGATAAATATAGACAGATATATATGCTATTCTCATCAAAAATTAAGACAAGTACTAATATTCCTATCTTGGTATTCACATCCTGAATGGTGATATGCAGTGTACACTTGGACAATTGTAAAGATTTCTCTTGTCATGAAACCATTGGTAGACTTGTTAACACACAAATAAAGTATTTACACACATGATCTCTTTGTATATGTGTGTGTGTAAGATTTGTTGAATGCAAATATGAGAGAATATGAGACATTCTCCAGAAATAATTTGGCCTCTTTTAATGAATTACATAACTATCCTAACATTTGAACCCCAATAATTAGAATGAGAAACTAAAGTATTAATATATTAAAGTAATTGTATTGAAGGAATTCATTTTGGAATTTAACTTTTCAGAATACAAACCAACGTTTCCAATACCAGAGAATTGGTTGAGAGGTAAAGAAAATTTTTGATTTGTTTAACTTTACACACATGCACACACACACACACACACACACACACACACACACACACACACACACACACATGTGTGAATATATATATATGTGTGTGTGTGTGTGTGTGTGTGTGTGTGTGTGTGTGTGTGAAGGGTGCTGGCCTGATGGTTAAGGTGTTGCACTTACAATCACAATATTGTGATTTCAATCCCTAGACCGGGTGGTGCATTGTGTTCTTGAGCAAAGCACTTCATTTCTCACTGTTCTGCGATTACTTTGGCACATGGAACCTGACGCATGGCACACCATGCCCCTGTTGATGGAGAGAGTGAACTAATGTACAGCACAAATATTTGTTTATTATAAACAAATCATTTATGCAGGTCGTTCTGCAAAAGCTGAATGCTCATATGTTATCCTTGATGGGAGAGTCCATCATATATATATATATATATCATCATCATCATCATCATCATCCTTTAATGTCTGCTTTCCTTGCTGGCATGGGTTGGACGGTTTGACTGAAAACTGGTAAGCCAGTGGAGCTGCATCAAGTTCCAATCTGATTTGGCAAGGTTTCTACAGCTGGATGCCCTTCCTAACACCAACCACTCTGAGAGTGTAGTAGGTGCTTTTTATGTGCCACCTGTACTGGCCACAACTACAGTCTCATTTGACTTGACAGGTCAACACAAGTACAGTATATCACCAAGGGTCTCAGTCACCTGTCACTGCCTCCATGAGGCCCAACACTCAAACGATGCTTTTTGCGTGCCACCGGCATGGGTGCCATTCAGATGACACTGGCATCAGCCACAACTACGATTTCACTCATTTCAACAGGTCTTCACAAGCTTGGCATATTACTCAACGATAGAAAGGTACTTTTAATGGGCCAGTTATGCTACACTGGCATTGGCCACAACTACGATCTCATGACTATGATATATATATATATATATATATATATATATATATATAAGTCTCTATTGATTCATCATAAGCTATAATTTACAGGACTACAGGACTCAATACAACTGTAGTGTATTCATTAATAACTGAAAGGCTCTGAGTTACTCATTTCTGATCATCTCCTGGTAAACTAAGCCTGCTTTTCTTTTGAAATATTCAATGTTGGAATATTTTTTTAAAATATGAAATGTGAAATACAAATTATCATTATGCTTATCATTATGTGCTTTCCAACATTAATAAAATGGAGTACCAGTTATGTACTGGGGTTGTCAGTATTGACTAAGTGCTTCACTTCAAACATTGCTTGCTTTGTGTATAAATTAGATACAGTTATGTTTACATGATGGTCTGAAATGATTTAACAATTGATTTACATGTGTTAATTAAATAGCTGATTAGCTAATTGTTTTACCTTTTAAATTTCTTTAGGGAGATATTATCCGAAAAGTGAACCAGAATGGAGACCAAGAATAGGTATGTATACAAAGTTCTAAAATACTCACCAGCATATACACACACACATATAGAGAGATTGATAGATACATATGTATATATATAAGTAAATATATAAATATAAATATATGTATGTGTGTGTGTGTGTGTATATATATATATATATATATATATATATATATATATATACATATTATTAAAGTTAGATAAAGCCAGTTTATGGGACTATCTTAGGTTTTGCATCCATAAAGGGCTTTATGGTGTATCAGCAGATCCCAAAACCTGTTGGCTAAGGGCCTCTCTAGCAAGTGGCCTCTCTAGAATATGGAGGAAGAAAGGACCCCGTATTTATATATTTATATATCATAATTTAACATCTCTTTTTCGATGCTGTCATGGGTTGGATGGCTCAACATGAACTGATGAGTCAGAAGACTGCACCAAACTCCAATGCCTACTTTGGCACGGTCTCTACTGCTGGATTCCCTTCCTAATGCCAACCACTTCACAGAATGTTCAGGGTTTTTTTGTCATGGCATCAGCACTGCTGAGGTCACCAAATGCCTAGAAGACAAGACACCTCGACTGAGTGGGGAACCAAGGTAGAATTGGGATAAAGGAGTGCAGACTGATCTCAGGGCGGCAAGCTGACAGAATCGTTAGCACGCCAGGTGAAATGCTTAGCGGTATTTCATCTGCTGTTACGTTCTGAGTTCAAATTCCGCCGAGGTCGACTTTGCCTTTCATCCTTTCAGGGTCAATTAAATAAGTACCAGTTACACATTGGGGTTGATGTAGTCAATTTAATCTTTTGTCTGTCCTTGTTTGTCCTCTCTATGTTTAGCCCCCTGTGGGCCAATAAAGAAATCAATATAATGTATCTCACATAAGAGTTGACAAAGAATGAGGTTTGTCCTTAATTGACAATAAGCTGTATTGAAGAAGACCTGACCAGTCATGCAAGCACGATGAATCTGAATTGGGTACAGTATTAAAGGATATGGAAGTATAATGGTTGTGGTAGTGGTGGTGGTGGTG
>NC_068981.1:2577241-2580401 GCF_001194135.2 Octopus bimaculoides | reverse complement strand
TATAGGAGGTACAAGCCCTTACACACACGACAGTAACTTCCGCCTACCAAATCCAATCACAAGGCTTTGGTCTGCCCAAGACTATAGCAGAAGACACTTGCCCAAGGTGCCACGCAGTGGGACTGTACACAGAACCATGTGGTTGGGAATCAAGCTTCCTCACCGCACAATCATGCTTGTACTTAAATATGAATTAGAAGCAGCTAAGTGTTGTAACCATTCGAATGTGATCGTTGCCAACGTCACCTTACTGGCACATGTGCCAGTGGCATATGAAAAGCAACATTTGAGTATGGTCGTTGCCAGTGCCGCCAGACAGGTTCCCATGCAGGTAGCACATAAAAAACACCTTTTGAGTGTGGTTGTTGCCAGAAACACCTGACTGTCCCTCTTGCCAATGGCATGTAAAAGCACCCACTACACTCTTGCAGTGGTTGGCGTTAGGAAGGGCATCCAGCTGTAGAAACTCTGCCAGATTAGATTGGAGCCTGGTGCAGCCATCTGGCTCACCAGTCCTCAGTGAAACTATCCAACCCATGCCAGCATGGAAAGCGGATGTTAAACGACGACGACAATGATGATGATATTCTATGTATGTACTTTGCTATTTTTCCACAGTTTCTACAGCTGGATGCCCTTCCTAACGCCAACCACTCCGAGAGTGTAGTAGATGCTTTATATGTGCCACCAGCAAGAGGGCCAGTCAGGTGGCACTGGCATTGATTACGCTTGAATGGTGCTTTTACATGCCACTGGCAATGACCATGCTTGAACGGTGCTTTTTATGTGCCACCAGCATGGGAGTCAGTCAGGCAGCACTGGCAACGACCACGCTTGAATGGTGCTTTTTACGTGCCACCAGCATGGGAGCCAGTCAGGCGGCACTGGCACGGGACGTCTTTATATTTTCAAACAAGGGAGCTAGTGCCCCCACTTAACTTTGAGCTGTGTTGGGACTGTATCTCCCTTGTTTGAAAGTATAAGGACACATTTAGTGTGTCGATAGCTAGCTGGTGAAGATGTTTTCCTGGGTCTAAATAGCAGTAACATTTGTCCTAACCACGACTGCCACTTTAAGTGGCAAATGAACATGTTTCTCATTCAGAGACTTAGAAATAATAATTTGTCTATTTATACACACACACACACACACACACATATCATGGAGGCAATGACTAGTGAGCGAGACCTTTGGTGATGTGATGTGCATGAAGCCAAGTGAAATCATAGTCGTGGCTGATGTTGGTGTGACATAACTAACACCCATGCTGGTGGCATGTAAAAAGCACCTTTTGAGCGTTGGGCCTCACAAAGACAAAGTGGCTGAGCTCCTTTCGAGTGTTCAGTCTCATGAAGGCAATGACCGAGATCTTTGGCATTATGTTATGATTGAGACGAAGACCCATGAAGCCAAGTAAAATCACAGTCATGGCAGATACCGGTGTCATGTAAATGGCACCCATGCCAGTGACACGTGAAATTTATCCATGGCACCCTGTGTATACATATAAATATATATATATGTATGCACGTGTGTGTGTCTCTTTGTTTTGACTTCAAGACAAGAATGTTGTAAAGGTGTGTCATAGTCATGCAAGTGATGTAACTTCATTTCCAATCTTCCGTGAAAACATGTCCGGAAACAGGAGAGAGCTAACAACAGGAAGGACATCAAACTTCAGAAAATTCTTCATCAAATTTCATCTAACTCCTGAAAGCATGTAAAAGTAGATATTAAAATGATGATGATGACGATGATGACAATGATGATACACACACACATATAAAAACCCACATAAGATCAGAATGAACAGTAACACTCAATAATTTATCACCTTGTGTTTATTAATAACTAGTTGATTATTTTCTGTTTTTGTTTTACAGGATCATACTTTCCGAAAAGTGAACCTGAATGGAGACCCACACCAGGTTTGAATTCAAAGTTTAAATCTTTTGTTACTAACCCGGCTGAAACCGGCTCTGGTTCTGAATACAAATGTCTTGTTTTCATAAGTTTTGAATTAAAATCTTCCATCAAACCTTAGTCACAATTTGTGTTCCTAACACTAGCTTAATGATAACTAAGTTATTTTACTAAATTCTTTGTTATAGTCAAAATAATTGAAAGAAACACAGAGCATCTCAACAGAAATATAGTAACGAAAGGGTTAAAATATATAATAGAGAAACAATTCTTAACCCTTTTGAAACTAACCCGGCTGAAACTGTCTCTGGCTCTGTAGTACAAGTGTCTTGTTTTCATAAGTTCTGAATTAAAATCTTCCACCAAACCTGAGTCTCAATTTATGTTCCTAACACTAGCTTATCCTTCATGTCGAGGTTCATCACCAATAATGAGAGTTGGGTCTATGGGTACAACCCTGAGACAGAGGAGCAGTCATCACAATGGAAGAGCCCTTCATCTCCACAACTGAAGGAGGCACAGCTTAGCCACAGAACAATCAAGTGCATGCTCATGGTATTTTGCATAAAGAATTCACCCTCCAGGGCCAGACCATCAATTGAGAGTTCTACTGTGAGGTTTTGAAGCGTTTGAAGGAGGACATCTGGTGAAAGCGACTGGGTCTGTGGAGCGTGAAGAATTGGATTTTTCATGACAATGCACTCTGTCGCTGAACTCTCCTCATTTGTCAGCTTTACTCCAAAAACACCATGTTGTTACTTCTGCACTTGCCCTATTTGTCAGATTTAGCACATGCAATCTTCGATCTCTTCCTCAAGATGAAAATGCACTTCAAAGGTCACTGTTTTAACACTGCTGTTGAGATCAAGAGTGAATCTCAGACGGACTTTGACTCACTTATGGAAAAGGACTTCCAGGCCAAATTCTAAAAGTGGCAGGAACACTGCGACCAGTGTATTGCTATGCAAGGTGACTATTTCAAAGGAGATGAGGTTAAAACTTTGGTAAAGAAGTTATTTTTTATTAAACATAACAAGTCCTGGAGCTGTCTGACGCCACCTTGTAATTATTAAACAGTTGACTGTGGCTCAGCAAAGCTGTGTGTGACTGCAATGGCTGTGGTGCAGAAACAAGTGTTGTGATCTACTACTTGAGCCTGTTAAATTCTATCTTCGTGTTATATTATCCTTGTCTGTATATATATATATATATATATATATATATATATATATATAT
>NC_068981.1:2571811-2577125 GCF_001194135.2 Octopus bimaculoides | reverse complement strand
AGAGAGAGAGAGAGAGAGATAGATAGATAGATAGATATTGTCTGAATTTTATTGTGTTAATTATCCATCACGGCTGGTCTTACCAATCGGTTTCGTGTGAAATTATATAATGGTGTGTTAGGCAACAAACCAGTTATATAATATACGCTCGTCAGAGATAGCTGACATATACACACATAAAATCACTGTGAACTGGCATTGTTTGATAAAAGTTAGTTTTGTGATTATTCAAAGTTTCAAAAATTATTGTATTTATAAACTGTAATTATCTCATAAAAAGTGTAACTTCATGGCAGCAAGAACAATGTTGATATATTGTGTTCGCTGTTATATGCATTTTGATATCACAGTCAATACCAAATATCTAAAAGTTCGGATATAATGAACTCAGAGAAAAAAATCCAACTGCTAAAAGTTTGAAGTGAATATATTTGATTTTGAATTCAAATTGAATTTGTATCCTTTTTTCTGTCAATTCAATCATCATCATCGTTTAACGTCCGTTTTCAATGATGGTATGGATTGAACGGTTTGACTGAGGTCTGACAAGCCAGAAGGCTGCACCAGGATCCAATCTGATCTGGCAATGTTTCTACAGCTGGATGTCCTTCCGAATGCCAACTACTCTGAGTGTGTAGTAGGTGTTTTTTATGTACCACCGAAACGGGAGCCAGTCAGGTGGCCCTGGCATCGATCACATTTGGTAGTGCTTTTTACATTCCACCAGCACAGGAGCCAGTCAGGAAGTACTGGCATCAATCACGTTTGGATGGTGCTTTTTACGTGCCACCGGCATGGGAGCCAGTCAGGGGGTACTGGCATCAATCACATTTGAATGGTTCTTTTTATGTGCCACCGGAACGGGAGCCAGTCAAGCAGCCCTGGCATCGATCACATTTGGGTATTGGTTTTTACGTGCCACTGGCACAGGAGCCAGTCAGGTGGCCCTGGCATTGATCATGTCTAAATAGTGCATTTTACATGCCACTGGTATGGGAGCCAGTCAGGGAGCACCGGCATTGATCACGTTTGGATAGTGCTTTTTATATGCCACCGGCACAAGAGCCATTCAGGGAGCACTGGCATTGATCACATTCGGGTAGTGCTTTTTACGTGCCACTGGCACAGGAGCCAGTCAAGTGGCCCTGGTATCGATAAATACATATCTTTCTCAGTTATAATTTTTAATACTTGAAGTGCAGTATAAATGTTGTATAAAATCTGTTTGTTTGATGGTCTCTTCTTTAATAACCTCACCAATTGTCGTTCTTTTGTCTGTTTGTTTGTTAATCGAAATACACTTCAACATTAATTTTCATATTTATAACCATTTCTTCTTGAAATATTGTAGTATACCCACCGGTATATCCAGTTTATCCATTACCAGTGATGCCAAGGTATCCTTATCCATACAGCTATCCAAGTTTTCCACTTTCGGGGCAGCCTGGCTTTCCTTATAGTAAGTATTGAGGTTATGTGAATATTTCTGAGTAGTATAGTAGAAATGCATTACTTTCATTGTATATTCATGTTTAGAAGATTCAAATATGTAGAGATGTCAGTATGTGACAACCTACAATTTTACAATTGCATGCGAGAAAGAGAGGTCACCATCTTGTATGTAAAACGATAAGAAAAATAAGAGCTTGTGAGACGTTCATAAGTCATAACATATTTATTACTGGATGTAATGCGTTAACATATAAGAATGGTTTGAAAGAAAAGGCTTGTAACATATTACATGAACATACTTTGCAACCATATGTCTCAAAGCTAACAAGGTGAATATGCGTGCATGTGTGTGTGTGTGTGTGTGCAAATGGCGTGGCTCAATGCGTATGCCTAGGAACTGACAGGCAAAAGGAGCGTGAAATTAGAAATGTGTTTGCTTTATATAAGGGATGAACTGGAAGATCCTAACTTCCATGTCATCCGGATGTTAATTGAGAGCTTCTAGAATATCTGAGAATTTTCGAGAAGGTTGAGGGAGATTATTCTCGTTAGATCCCTTTTTCATTTTGCTTTACTGCTTGACCACCAGGGGTCACTACAAATCCGAACTTGAATAAAAAATACATTAAATAAATTAAATAAAATAAGTCTAGTAAGATAAGTCTCTTCCTATAGATGTTTCTACCCCTTCTAGCTATGTCATCTCTTCATCGTGTAGGTGATTCAAACTGCCCATGACTATATATAAAGAGTAAATTTTATCATACCATTCATATTGAGAAATGTTTTAACTGAAGAAGATGTTTTGTAAGAGATGAAGTCCTTCTTATCAAATGACTGAAACAATTAAAAGAGTAATCCTGCGACAGACTGGCATCTTTCCAAGTGGGGGCTACATATGCCATTGAAACCAGGAAAATGGCTCTCGTGAGCCTGGCGTGGCTCGAGAAGGAAATATTTATTTCATTTCATTTTTCCACACAGTTGCCATCTAACAAATTCCCTCTCATGAAATTGGTTTGCTGGAGCTACAGTCTAAGTCACTTATCCAAAGGGACACATAGTTTCAAAGTGAACTTCTGAACCTCACAGCCATTCCTGCAGTGGTTGTGTGGTTTTTTTATTCTTTTATTCTTTACTTGTTTCAGTCATTTGACTGCGGCCATGCTGGAGCACCACCTTAAAGGGTGTTAGTCAAAGAAATCACCCCCAGGACTTATTCTTTGTAAGCCTAGTACTTATTCTGTTGGTCTCTTTTGCCAAACCGCTAAGTTACAGGGACATAAACACACCAGCATCGGTGGTCAAACAGTTGTGGGGGGGGGGATAAACAGAGACACACACACATAAATATATACATATATATATGATGGGCTTCTTCCAGTTTCCATCTACCAAATCGACTCACAAGGCTTGCCCAAAGTGCCACACAGTGGGACTGAACCTGAAACCATGTGGTTGGGAAGCAAGCTTCTTACAATACAGCCACTCCTGCGCCTATATATATATATTTTTTACATAAATTTTACTTCTGTTGATGATCTGCTAATTTCTTTATCTCTCTGTTTCAGGACAACCACCTATGCCATATGTACCAATACCTTCAGCTTACCAGTCTCATGTACATCCTTACGGTAGTTTTATGAAGCCATCTTATCCACCAAAAGCACCCTATCCTTATAAGCCGATGCCAAAGAATCCGCTAAACAGCAATTGGTTGAAACAACTTTTAAAAATAAAAGCAATGAGACCATCTAACATTGAAATAAATAATGCAGCTCAATCGGTATTTATTAATGATTTCTTCTGTTTTTTTTATTTAAGGGAAGTGATGAACTAGCAAGATTATTAGCATCAGACAAAGTGCTTCTTGCTGTTCTTTGCAGGAGGTCAATGAAATAAAGCACCAGTCAAGCACTGGGGTTGATGTAAATTGACTGACTTCTTCCCACTTAAATTGCTAGGCTTATGCCAAATTCTGGTGTAAGTGCCATTTAGTGTTTTCTTCTTGACAGCCTTAGGTGTCCATGTTATCAAAAGAAATCAAGAGTTTAAGCACTCATATTTTGAACATCATCATCATCATCATCATTTAACATTCATTTTCCCTGTTGTCATGGGTTGGATAGTATGACAGGAGTTGGTAAGGCTGGGGACAGCATTAGGCTCCATTTTCTGTCCTGGCATGGTTTCTATGGCCGGATGCCCTTCTTAGCACCAACCACTTCACAGAGATGCTTTTTATGTGACCCTGGCACCATTCCCTTTTATGTGGCACCAGCACTGGTGCTTTATTACATGGAACTAGCACTGACAGGGTTGCTAAGTAAACTGCAAGACAAAAACCCTTTCAGCTGGGAGGAGGGGGGTAATAGTGGGAGAAGGGCTTTGTGCCAGTTGATGAGAGATTAGAGGGAGGACATTATGTCATCAGTGAGTAGAAATCTGTCTGATGATGAACCAATGTGGAAAATTAGCTTTTGTTTAATTAAAATAATTTGGATCTTTTTTTTTTTTTTTTTTTTTTTTTTTTGCCAAACATGGGACAAGCCTTTGTAAAATGCCATTCAAACTATACCAAAGGAAAAAAGAAGAATTTAATATGATTTATAAAAATGACTATTTTTTAAAGCTTGCTTACTATACTTTAGTCTCAATAATTATTTAGTGTCTTGGTATGATTACATTAAATAAATTTAATATTTAAAAAATATTAATATAAACATTAAAAATTTTTTGAAAACTCTTTATAAATTATTTTACTTTGCTTAAAATGTACTTCTTCAATTTTCCAGAATGCATCATCATCATCAGCATCAAGTAAGTATTTATTTATATATATTTATGTATTCATGTTTGACATGTTCAAATGTAATTGGACATGATAAAATCCTTTCCCTACAGGAAGACTTCCAAAAGAAAATTCTCCACGAGGCTTCTACAAAAGCACATTTTATTTTGGGTCGTGAGTGACTGAGTTAGTTTTCATAACTGACAAAGCAGAACAACACAGAAATACCAGTGTCCTATGATCTCATGGTGTCACTCACGGCCCAAAATAAGATGTGTATTTACATAAGTCTAAGAGGAGAATTTTCTCCCAAGACTATTCCTGCAGGGTTAGTCTTAACATGTCCGATTACATTTGAACCTGTTAAAAATGATTTTACATAATTATGTTTCATTCAACAACGCTTCATGCAACATTTATTTATTAAGCATTTATATATATATTTATTTATTTATCAAAACAGGAAGTTGGAAAAATGTTTTAGTATTATTTATTCACCATTATACATGTTTCATTTGCTAACAGAAATTACAAAATTGTACATGTTGGATAATAAACATGTAAGAAAATTCCTATGAGAAATTCTTCAAACAGAGAATCAAATAATACAAAATTAAATTTGGATGAAGCGTCTACTGGAATAAGCAGACATGCTTCAAGATGAAGCAGCTTGGATTTTAACTTTAAATACATAATATGTTTATTTATATATTACTCTTTTACTCTTTTACTCTTTTACTTGTTTCAGTCTTTTGACTGTGGCCATGCTGGAGCACCGCCTTTAGTCGAGCAAATCGACCCCAGGACTTATTCTTTGGAAGCCTAGTACTTATTCTTTCGGTCTCTTTTGCCGAACCGCTAAGTTACGGGGACGTAAACACACCAGCATCGGTTGTCAAGCGATGTTGGGGGGACAAACACAGACATACAAACACATACATATATATATATACATATATACGACAGGCTTCTTTCAGTTTCCGTCTACCAAATCCACTCACAAGGCATTGGTCGGCCCGAGGCTATAGTAGAAGGCACTTGCCCAAGATGCCACGCAGTGGGACTGAACCC
>NC_068981.1:2561174-2571782 GCF_001194135.2 Octopus bimaculoides | reverse complement strand
ATTAATTTTTACTCACATGCTCATAATATTTTTAACTTCTTTATTAGATTTATGTTGTTTCCATGAGGAGTAAAAGTGTAGCTCAAATCCTTAGTTCTCTAACATTATAGTGGTGTATATATATATATATATACATATATATATATATATATATATTTCATCATCATTGTTGTCATCATTTAATGTCCACTTTCCATGCTGGATGGTTTGACTGAGGACTGACAAGCCGGGAAGCTGCACCAGGCTCCAGTCTGATTTGGCAAGGTTTTTACAGTTGGATGCCCTTCCTCACAATAACCACTTCAAGAGTGTAGTGCGTGCTTTTTACATGCCACCAACACGGGTACCACTCAGATGGTACTGGCATCAGCCACACTCAAATGGTGATTTTTAAATGCCACCGGCACGAGAGCTAGGCAGGTAGGACTGGCATCAGCCACACTCAAATGGTACTTTTTACGCGCCACTAACATGGGTGCCAGTCAGGTGGCACTGGCATCGACCACAACTACGATTTCACTATACATATAGGTGTCAGTACAGCTGTACCGTTAAGGCATTTGTTTCATAACTATACACATATGAGTATGTATAAATTCTTTCTATTCAGGGACTGACTAAACAAATGGTTCTCAACTATTAGTTGTTTATTGACCGTTTGGTTGCTATTTCATTCAGGGGCATCTAAAAGCTTCTAGTATATTTTTATGATTAAATATCATTAGGATTTATACCAAAAATTGTTAAAATATTTTGTGTATTGTAGAAGTATAACCCTTTAGTATTTACTCCAATCATATCTGGCCAAAATATTCTACATGTTTTATGTTCAAACCAGCCAGATCCAGCTTCTCACACCTACCCTACAATGTCATTCGAAAGATATACAATCATGTCATTGAAATCTTGAAACTACATGATATTAGATGATTAATTCAAAATGATAGAAATAAATACACATTACATTTGACAGAGTAATGTTAACGATAAAGGGATAACCAGTTTACTCACACATATACACGCACAAACACAGATACTGTAACTTCACAAATGGCCACAGCAATATCAACAATGTGATCAACAGCAACAATAGCAACAATGGTAAAAACAGCAACAACTACCACAATGGCAACAGCATGGGCGAACACAGAAACAGAGAGACACAGGAACAGTACCAAAATTCGGGGGCAAAGGCAGCAGCAGCAGCAATGGGGGAGGAATGGGGTTGAGAGGAGGTTTGTAGTACTACTAAGAACAATGACACACACACACACACACACACACACACACATGTACACACAAATACAGATGCATACGCATACAAGGATACATATCATAAAAGAACACACAGAAGAATGAAAAGAATGGAAAGTGTTGCTGAAGAAGTCACAGGTGTGTGATGAAAGATTTCTGGACAATGGACATTAGTTAGAATAAGAACAGTAATAAATGAGTGAAGAACGAATATATAGTGTGTGTGTTTATTTGGCAGGAAAAAACAAAACAAAAAATGACCATCTTGAAATACAACGATGACCAGGTTATCGCACATAAATTTTAACAAAATCTTACATGGACACCCACTGGAGTAGACCTAAAAAGATAACATGGATGGCTTAGACATGCAGATGGGTGGGGATGGGAAAGGAAGTTGTTGCATGAGATTGTTTTCTTTATATATATATTTTTTGTTTTATTTACCTTTATTTATTTGTTTATCTCTACTTCAGATGCTACAATTTCTGTCAGAGTAGAACTTAAACATCCAAATAATACCATAATTCAGAATGATTTGAAATTATCCAAACAACCGTTGAAGAATATTCTCAATATTTTGGCTGACAGAAATGCATGTTTCAAGTATGTGGTTTTCTTTAATTCTTTTGATATTGTTTGCATTTTGCATTTAAAAATAGGCAGAAAGCCACTTGTGGGGATATAAGCCATGCAGCTACATTCAAGATATATCATTTATAAAGAATTTATTTATTTATCACTGCTTCTACAGTTACATTCTAAATGGCTGTGTGGTAAGAAGATTGCTTCCCAACCACATGGTTCTGGGTTCAGTCCCACTGTGTGGCACCTTGGGCAAGTGTCTTCCACTATAGCCTCAGGCTGATCAAAGCCTTATGAGTGGATTTGGCAGACAGAAAGTGAAAGAAGCTCATCATATATGTGTGTGTGTGTGTGTTGTCATCTGTGTTTTGTCCCCCACCACTGCTTGACAACTGGTGTTGATGTATTTACATCCCTGTAACTTAGTAGTTCAGCAAAAGGTATCCCATTAAAATAAGTACCAGGGTTAAGAAAAATAATACAAGGGCCAATTCACTCGACTAAAATTCTTCAGGGTGGTGCCCTAGCATAGCCACAGTTTAATAACTGAAACAATTAAAAGTAAGATACAGGGTTATATTTTTAATGAATATGCATAATGAGAATAACTAATTAATGTATATAATTAGAGATACATGTTATATGACAAGTAACATTCAAAATATACTTTTGCCACCCTGGCTAGTATCAAGAATTATGGCAGACATATAATAATTATGATTTTAACTTTTTATAAAATTTCTTGGTGCTTCAACAAAATGATGAAATGAAGACTAATTTCCAAAAAGAAAAATATTGATCACCTTGAAATAAAATTAAATAAAATAAATTTCTTGTTTGTATAACTTGTCTTATAACTATTCTGTCATCTCCTCCTCCTCCTCCTCCTCCTCCTCCTCCTCTCTGATTCTTTCTCCCTGTATGTGTGTAGCGTTCTTTTACTCTTTGCTTGTCACCAGGCCTTGTATGTGCAGAAGTTAAGTCTGTCTGTCTGTCTCTCTCTCTCTCTCTCTCTCTCTCTCTCTCTCTCTAATGTAAAGCATGACTGGAAAAATCAGCCAACCAACCAACATTTACATCATCATCATCATTCGACATCTGTCTTCCAAACTTTTACCTGTCATATGACAGTTACTTCTAGTTATTGATATTCATTAATAACATCATCATCATCATCATCATCATCATCATCGTTTAACGTCCGCTTTCCATGCTGGCATGGGTTGGACGGTTCGACTGGGGTTTGGGAAGCCAGGAGGCTGCACCTGCCCCAATCTGATCTGGCAGTGTTTCTACAGCTGGATGGGCGATCTTTCGATACTAGTATGCAAGAACATCCGGTCTCCCCCTCAGATGCATACAGTTCTCAAACTTTAAACACATAAACACACTATACGATCATGTAATCAGTATAGGGAGGAGATACACCACTGTGGAGGTGCACTTCACAACGGAGGAGGAAGCAATAAAGCACTCCACAGAGGCAATAAGGACAGAGGAATGGGTGCTCTTGCCTTCGTACTGCAGCAAACGTGTGGCCAAGGTGCAAGTGAGTAAGGTGCCATCCGAACTGAAATTTTAAACACATAAACACACTATACGATCATGTAATCAGTATGCGTGTGCGCAACGACCAGATGTTGCTGCGTACTAGTATCGAAAGATCGCCGCTGGATGCCCTTCCTAACATCAACCACTCTGAGAGTGTAGTGCGTGCTTTTTACATGCCACCAGCACGGAAGCCAGTCAAGGCAGCACTGGCATTGGCCACGTTCAGATGGTGCTTTTTACGTGCTACTGGCACGGGGCTCACAACTACAATTTCCATTTGATTTGATTTTGATATTGCTGATGTTGATGTACTTGACTCAATAGGTCTCCTCAAGCACAGCATGTTGCCCTATGATCCAAGGTACTTTTGAGTGGGCTGGTTATGCGACACTGGTGTGGGTTACAACTGTGAACTCACTTTATTTGCTGAGTCTTCGCAGTCACAGCAGATCTCCAGAGGTCTTGGTCTTTTGTCATTGCCTCTGTGAGGCCCAACGTTCGAAGGTCATGCTTCTCCACCTCATCCCATCTCTTCCTGGATTTCCCTCTACCCCGGATTCCTTCCACTTTTTGGCAGTGGCACTTCTTCACACAGCTCTCCTCATCCATCCACAGTATGTGACCATACCAACACAAACGTCCCTCTTGCACGCCACATCCAATGCTTCTTATGTCTAACATTTCTCTCAGGGCACTTTAGAAGCATTTAGAAATATGTAGATCTTTCATAAACGATATATTGGGGCAGAGATGGTTATCTACAAGTGCAAGCCCTTTGAATCAGAGTGGCTGTTCCAACACATCTTTCCAAACCTCCAGAGCAACATCTTTCCAAACCTCCAGAGCAACATCTTTCCATTTTGTCTGTTGGGACCATGAGACAGACTGACAAGCCTTCTTAGATATTTCTTTGCTGTGAGGAAGTGGAAAGATGTGAGGATTTAGGCAAGGCCCGTCATCAAATTTAGAAAACTATTTCATTAACATGATATCACGAATGTAGCTGTATGATTTGAATCTCACATGTAGCTTTCCATCATTTTTGTCCAAGCGTCTTTTTAACCCTATGTATTATGAGATGTTACAGCAGGATTGATACTCCAGATTAACTTTTATAGAAGATTTACGTGAAAAAAAATCACATCCTACTTTTGAATTTCAAATTATTTTCAGTTGAAAGTAGAGTATGTGTTTTTTGTTATACTTCTGTTTGCTGCATCCAGGGAAAGCTCCCTACATGATGGTGAGTGTTAAAGGACACTGAATGTCCCGGACCAGGCAAGACAATTTGCCCTAAAATATCCATGAGTGGTAGATGTCAATATTTTGCCTTTATTGTGTCTCCTCAATACCGTGTTATCAGATCACCTTGAAACAAAATGAATTGTTGGTCTGAGACTGATAGGCAAATAGAGTGAAGTCTATTTGCTGATGTGCTGCAGCATAGCACATGGGAAAGAATGACAAATTAAAAGCAGTTCTAGTAGTAATGTAAACATTATCAGTTGCACATACACTACACATGTGTGACCGATAATATATATATATATATATATAAAATCCAATGTAAAGGAGAAGACACAGAAAATTCTTTAACACATCTTTAATTGCAGATGTTTTCATACCATCTCCATTTGAAATACCAGTTTACTGGTTATGGCATATAACTAATCAGATTGTTACTGTTAGTTTCAAGTTGAATATTGCTATTAAACAATATTCAGTGCAAGACCAATGGCAACATTCTGACCAGTTGTATACCATAACCAATGATATACCGATATTGTCTTTGATGATATAAAAATATACCTGCTCCATCTCTTATATAGAACGGTGAAAAGAGAAACACATACATACAGATAAAGGCCACGTTATTTACAAAGTTATTTGCTACTTAGAAGTATTGAGTTGAGAGAGAACAAGTAAAGAAGAAATTGAGAAACAAACTTTATGTACCAAAATAGGTTCAACAGATTAGTTAAAAGATTCTCACAATAAAATTCCTTTGCTTTCCTCTAATTAGTAAACTAGCTCTATCTTTAACCTTATAACATCTAAATTCTCAATCAATTTATCATTATTGGCATTCTGTGCTAAGGCCAAGTTTCATAATTCTGTTGTATTAACAAACGTATTTGATTTTCTTTCTAGTTATACTACTTTTCAAAGAAATTCTCGCATAAACGAAAGAAAGGTAGGTGAATATGTACAGACACTGTGTAACACTACGGAAATATATGGCTCACATTTGTCATCGAGATATTGGCTGCTATATACATTATCTGGAGAGAAAGATTTAGGTAAAGTTTTATATTTATTCTCACCATGGCTGTGTGGTAAAGAAGTTTACTTTTGCAACCATGTTGTTTCAGGTTCAGTCCCATGATACGGCACTTTGGACAGGTGTCTTCTACTGTAGCCCTGGGTCAGCAAAAGCCTTGTGAGTGGATTTGGTAAATGGAATCTGAAAGAAGTATATGTATATATCATCATCATCATCATCACCATTGAACATCCATTTTCCATGCTGATATGGATTAGATGTTCAGCCCCAATATCTGTTTTGCCATGGTTTCTATGACTGGATACTCTTTTTAATACCAACCACTACACTGAACGTTCTGAGTGCTTTTATTCAAGGCATCATTACTAATGAAGGCATCAGTAACTTGCAATACAAGACCCCTTAGCAGAGGCGTGGGGAAGTATTGAGGGAAGCGGCTTTGTACCAGGGATAGAGGAGACAGATATAGGAGTCTTGCTGTAGAGAAAATACACATTCTTTCTCTCTTTCTAACAAGAAAAGGAGAAAGAATGTGTATGTGCATGCATCCTTATCTCAACATCAAGACAAGATAGTTGTAAAGAAGTGTCACTGTCATGCAGGCGGTGTCATTCGTTTGGAATCTTCCACGAGACGATTGTCTGGTCATGGTGAAACAGGTATGGTTTGGTGACAGGAAAGGCATCCAGCTATAGAGAATGTGCTTCACTGAATTCCAGCTGACCCATACAAGAATGGAAAAGTGGACATTAAAACATTGATGATGACAACTCTCTACAATACACTTTCTTTTTTTTTTTGTGTGGTTAGTCAGAAGTGGAAAGTTAGTGCCCTAGACATGGCCTTCAAGTCTGGTAGAATGAAGGAAAGGAGTTACTCTTAAACTGGTGACCTGATCTACATACTTACAACAGAGTGAACATCATTAAATTCATCTAAGGCCCAGGTGGCGCTGCTGTTAAACCAGGCCACCAATTAAATCTACAACCTCAAAACAGGAACAATCACTCTGGTTTTTCTCCCATACACTTTCTGTCTTCTAAATTGTAAACACAAAGCAGCTTAAGGTTTATAGCAGAAGGTATCCTCCAAAGATGCCATTTAGTGGGACTGAACCTAAAACCTCAGAGTTGTGAAAGAAACTTCTTAACTCCAACAATCATGCCTGCTTAAATATCTCATTCAATATCATTTTATCTTTATTACAGTTTACAGGGTAAATTAAGATAGAAACGTATGAATTATTTGTCTCTGTGTATATTTCACCATTGCAGTTAATCGGAACACATCATTGGACATTCCAAATGTTTTAGGAAACCTAACCACAATGGATCATTAGGGGAACACCATCATTGTCATCATCATCATTGTCATCATCATCATCACCATCATCATCATCATTCAACATCCATTTCCATGCTGGCATGTGTCGGACAGCTTGACAGGAACTGCTAAGGCCAGTAGCTGCACCAGGTTCCCTTGTCTCTTTTGGCCTGGCTCCTACAGCTGGATGCCCTTCTTAATGCCAACCCCTTTACACAGTGTAAAAAGCACTTTTCATGTGACACTAGCATGGCTGCTTTTTCCCGTGGGCCCTCACCAGTACCTTGTGCATGACACCTACAAAGAGGGACAAATAATTCATACCTGTGTTTATCTTAATGTTCCTCTGCATATGTTCTGCATATCACAACTGTTGCTGTTGCTTGTTCCTTCTCGAGTCATGCTTAAGTCATAAGGGGCAGTCTCCCAGTTTTGTTTGCATATAGGCTCCCCACCTGGATGGGACGCTGGTCCGTCGCAGGTGAGCTGCTAGATGCGGGGGGAAAGAGTGGGAGAAAGTTGTGGCAAAAGAGTCAGCAGAGGTTCACCATTACCTTCTGCTGGAGCTGCATGGTGCTTGGGTGTTTCGCTCATAAACACACACATCGCCCGGTCTGAGATTCGAACCTGCGATCCCTTGACTGTGAGTCTGTTGCTCTAGCCACTTGGCTATGTGCCTCCACATATCATAACTAGTAACCCTACAATGTACAATGGTAAACTAACCACTGTACTGGAAGTTGGTTGGAGAATGATAATCTACTTAAAGCTCTAACTCACCCAATATGGCAGTCATAACATCTATTTGTATACAAGATATAGTCTGCATCAAGAGGGAATGCGATCATGAAATTTCATTTAATATTGCCTTTGTGCTTCTTCCTTTCACACAGAATAGATAATAAAATATTTAAAATAGTCTTCAAATATTGTTCTTAGAGGTTGTCAAACAAAAAGACATTCTTTTCTATTCTAGGCGTTTTTGGGGATGGGGGGGCAATTGATTAGATCGACCCTAGTATGCAACTGGTACTTAATTTATTGACCCCGAAATTATGAAAGGCAAAGTCAACCTGAGCAGAATTTGAACTCAGAACGTAAAGACAGACGAAATACCACTAAGCATTTTGCCCGGCGTGCTAACAATTCTGTCAGCTTGCCGCCTTTAACAAAAAGACATATTATAAGAAATTTAGCCAATTCTTATTCTCTTCAATGTAGCCACAAACAATGTCGTTAATACACCAAAACTCTAAAGCCATGAGCAAAGGAGTAGATGAAGCCAATCGAGGTCGACTTTGCCTTTCATCCTTTCGGGGTCGATTAAATAAGTACCAGTTACGCACTGGGGTCAATGTAATCGACTTAATCCCCTTGTCTGTCCTTGTTTGTCCCCTCTATGTTCAGCCCCTTGTGGACAATAAATAAATAAATATAATCCCTTTAAAATTATCCTTACAAAGTCAGGGGAGGGTGGTGAGCTGGCAGAACTGCTATCACCCCAAACAAAATGCTCGGCAGTTTTTCTTCCAGCTTTTTACATTCTGAGTTCAAATCCTGCCAAAGTCAACTTTGCCTTCCATCCTTTCAAGGTACCAGTTGAGTGGTGGGGTTGATATTATTGACTGCCCCTCTTCTCCAAAATTTCAGGCCTTGTGCTTATAGTAGAAAGAACTTTATGAAGACAGAGGAATAGTCCTTTTCTTTAGTTATTTTGGTTTTTTTATGTTTGTATAAAACAGAATATTTTAAATAATCCTGGATGATAAAAATCACATCACCCAAGAATAGATTTCACAAAGTCACTCAGTTTTTAAATGGCTTAGTCAAAGAGGAAAGGACAGTGTACACAACCTTTTTCAAAGCCCCTGATTCTCATGGACCAAAATATAAAGAATTCAAAAACCTAGCCTAAAATCTCACATCAGATTGGTTTTTGTTAAAGGCACTCAAAGATCAGGTGATAACCTTAGGATAGGTGAAGGGTAACTTTTTCTTTTTTTTATCATGCTGTCATCCAGCCAGACAGACTGCCTGGGCTAGCCTGACTACCCCTCTCCACCCCTCCCAATCTTCCATTAGTGTTTTTAGGTCTCCAACTTGGCATCCGACATCTTCTGCAAGCTGTTGTATATATACATCTTCCATGGTCTTCCAGCCGTTGTAGTACCATGATTTGGTGTCCACAGCAACACATTGCTCACAAGTTCTTCTTTACTTCTCCAGCAAGGATACCTGCTATAGACAAATAGTCATATAAATCGATTGTAACATTTTTGGTTGTTAAACTTTAAATCTTGTTTGCTAATTTAACTTTCCAGCCTTGTTCATGGATTTTAACACAAGAATTTAATTATTAATAAATTTTTTTTAAAAAAAGTTTAATTTCAACATATAAACATTTTCACTTTCTTTTTATTGTGTTTCTTTGTTTCTAGATGTGGCATACGTTCCAAACAATAACACCTACATAAAGATGGAATACATGAATGCAACACTCTTATCTTCGTTTTTGCATTAGAATGTTTCAGGAAATGTATGACTAATTTCAGTTAGAAATAATTTCCAAATTATTTCGAGAAAAAAGTCTTTTCTCTCAAAAGATATTAAAAATATTTAAAAAATAATTACTTCTTTGTTGTTGTTATTAATTAAACAACTTAAACTGTGGGAAAATTCATAAAAGATAATGATTTTTCACATGGCTATCAAATATGTTTATTTACCTCTACTTTACAACAGCTAACGAGTAGATTTACTAATAATAACTGGTTTTACTAATTAATTTTCTTAAGGTGTGGTTATGTGATAAGAAGTTGCTTCCCAGCTGCATCATTCCGGGTTCAACCCCACTGCATGGCACCCTGGGCAAGTGTCTTCTGCTATAGCCTCAGGCCTTGTGAGTGGATTTGGTAGATGGAAACTGAAAGAAGCCCATTGTATGTGTGTGTGTCTTTGCATCTGTATTTGTCCCCACACCCACCACTTGATAACCGGTGTTGGTTTGTTGATGCCCCCATAATTTTTTGATCGACTCAGTAATAATATCATTATGATATAAGTAATTCACAAAGATATAACAATAAAGAACATTTATATAATGGATAAAAAAGATATCTAACTGAAGATTCAGTTATGCATAAACAAAAAGGTCAGTTCAACTGTCATTGGTAAACTCCTTCAACACATAAACACAGACATAAATACATATGTACATACATACATACATACATACATACATACATACATACGTATGTATGTATTTGTAGATGTTTATTAAAGCTGAAGCTGAGAGTTTGTGTTGTGACTTGAGTTTCACGTCAATTTGACCTTTAGCCTGAGGATCACGGTGGGATGAAACTCGAGTTGTGTGACAAACTCACATCTTCAGTTTTAATTAATAAAAAAAAAAAACGTACAGGCACAGGAGTGGCTGTGTGGTAAGAAAGAAGCTTGCTTCCCAACCACATGGTTCCCGGTTCAGTTGCACTGGGCAAGTGTCTTCTACCATAGCTTTGGGCTGACCAAAGTCTTGGAAGTGGATTTGGTAAATGAAAACTGAGAGAAGCTCGTCATATATATATATATATATATATATATATATATATATA
>NC_068981.1:2552178-2561164 GCF_001194135.2 Octopus bimaculoides | reverse complement strand
TATATATATATATATATATATATATATATATAAATAAATGTATGTACGTATGTATTTGTGTGTCTGCATTTGTCCCCACCATCATCACTTGACACCAATGTTGGTGTGTTTATGTCCCCTTAACCTAGCGGTTCGGCAAAAGAGACCAGCAGAATAAGTACTAGGCTTACAAAGAATAAGTCCTGGGGTTGATTTGTTCGACCAAAGGTGGTGCTCCAGCATGGCTACAGTCAAAATGACTGAAACATAAAAGAGAGTATATCACCTACCAGATATATTGAGTGGGATGCTCTGTGTTTCTCTCAATTATTTTAGATAGCGAAAGCAAAATCGTGATGGCACCTGTACCAGTAGAGCATTAAGAGCACCGTCCGAGCGCGATCGTTGCCAGAGCAGCTGTCTGGCTTCCGTGCTGGTGGCATGTAAATAGCACCAGCGTGATTGTTACCAACGTCACCTTTCCTGGCACTTGTGCCAATGGCACGTGAAAAGACATTCGAGCGAGATCATTGCCAGTGCCGATGGACTGGCTCCTGTGCAGGTGGCACGTAAAATACACCATTTCGAGCGTGGCCATCGCCAGTACCGCCTGACTGGCACTCGTACCAGTGGCACGTAAAAGCACCCACTACACTCTCAGAGTGGTTGGCATTAGGAAGGGCATCCAGTTGTAGAAACTCTGCCAAATCAGATTGAAGCCTGGTGTCGCCTCCTGGTCCACCAGTCCTCAGTCAAATCATCCAACCCATGCTAGCATGGAAAGCGGACGTTAAACGATGACGATGATGATGAAAGAATTTAGTAAAATATCATTAAGCTAGTGTTAGGAACATAAATTGTGACTAAGGTTTGGTGGAAGATTTTAATTCAGAACTTTTGAAAACAAGACATTTGTACTCAGAGCCAGAGGCGGTTTCAACCGGGTTAATAACAAAAGGGTTGATAATTGTTTCTCTATTATATATTTTAACCCTTTCATTACTGTATTTATTGAGATGTTCTGTGTTTCTTACAATTAATTTTGAATATAACAAAGAATTTAGTAAAATAACTTAGTTATCATTCAGCTAGTGTTAGCAACATAAATTGTGGCTAAGGTTTGGTGGAAGATTTTAATTCAAAACTTATGAAAACAAGACATTTGTATATAGAGACAGAGCCAGTTCCAGCCAGGTTGGTAACAAAAGGGTTAAGCAACATATGTGTGTAATGACAGGAAAAATAAATTGAAAATTGCTGTGTGTGTGAGTAGGGAGACCAGGTATTCAATGTTTCAGACAGAGTCTTTCTTCAAGGTTAAGATGGAAGAGAGTGAAAAAAGGAAAATGCTAATGAGAAGCAAAAGACGGGTTATCAATACACATATAATAAAATATACTCCGCTATAAAAATATTATACGCCCAAAATCATGCTATAAAAATATATATATATATAAATATATAAATACATTAAAAAATATTGATATCATCATCATCATCATCATCATCATCGTTTATAAGTTTATTTCAGGATAGTCTTTTTTGCAGATGGCGTTGTAAATTGTTTTAGCAACAACATCGTGCCACATAGGGAGGTAATACCATGATGATATTTTAGGACAGCTGCTAATCATATGTGTAACGTCTTTCACAGAAACGTGACATAGCCTACACATGTGGTTGCACCTTGGGATTACAAGAGTGTCACTGTCTTTCTTGTTCACCAGGTACCTTGTGGCAATCTCCTGTTCCTGGATTGCAAACGCATAGCCCTGAAAGTGTGATGTGATGTAGTGGTCTTGTGTCCAAGAAAGGCTGTGCTTCGTATCAATTCTAGTGTCTTCAAGCTTCTGGGCAACATACCCATGCATGGTCTTTTTTTTTTTTTGTATGTTGAGTGCTTTCCATCCAGGTCTTCTCTGAGGTAAGAGAGCCCAGCTCTTTTGGGGCTGTATACGAGATCATCAGGAAGAGAGTGTTTCTTGAGTTCACAGCCAACTCGTACAATGTTGCTCACTTCCCTTTTCAGGACTGCATTAATATATTTATTTTTGCTGCTGTTGTTTAGCAAATGCTGCCTGAGTGATACCATACAGCATTCGAAGGCCATCTGCACTGATCTCAGGCCTCTACCACCTTCATTTCTTCTTAGGTAGAGTCTGTCAACATCACTGTTTCTGTGGAGGTTCCCAGTTGTTGTCAGGATTTTGCGGGTTTTGATGTCTATGGAGTGGATATCCTCTACAGACCAATCAAGTATCCCAAATGTTGGGATCTAGTACTGCAGATGCATTGTGGGATCTTGTTTTGTATGTATGTATGTATGTTCTGATATCCTTAAGGAGTTGGAGGAGCTTCCTGTTCCTATAAATGAACATCTAACGACTCTACAATTGTCCCTGAAAGATGGGCAGTTTGCTACTCTAATAAGTGCCTATGCACCTACTTTGACTAGTTGTGATGAAGATAAAACTATCTTTTATACCCGGCTGTGTGGTAAGTAGCTTGCTTACCAACCACATGGTTCCGGGTTCATTCCCACTGCGTGGCATCTTGGGCAAGTGTCTTCTACTATAGCCTCGGGCCGACCAATGCCTTGTGAGTGGATTTGGTAGACGGAAACTGAAAGAAGCCTGTCGTATATATGTATATATATATATATATATATATGTGTATATGTTTGTGTGTCTGTGTTTGTCCCCAACATCGCTTGACAACCGATGCTGGTGTGTTTACGTCCCCGTAACTTAGCGGTTCGGCAAAAGAAACCGATAGAATAAGTACCAGGCTTCCAAAGAATAAGTCCTGGGGTCGATTTGCTCGACTAAAGGCGGTGCTCCAGCATGGACACAGTCAAATGACTGAAACAAGTAAAAGAGTAAAAGAGTAAAAAGAGCTGAGAGTCATACTTAGGAAAATCCCCAATTCTGATAAAGTCATTCTATTGTGGGATTTCAGTGCCAGGGTTGGAACAGACTAGCAAACATGGAATTCTCTAGGAAGTTTTAGTGTAGGGAAAATGAATAGCAATGGTCTCATGCTGCTGGAGCTTTGCAATCAACATGGACTTTACATCGCAAGCACTCGTTTTATGCACAAAAGTGATCGCACAACAATGTGGATGCATCCAATGTCTAAAGTTTGGCACTTGCTGGATTTTGTCATCATCCGCAAGCATGACATCTATGAAATTTGTAATGTCAAGTCCTTTCATGGATCGGAATGCTGGACAGACCACAGTCTGGTGCGAGCAAAGTTCCGAATGATAATTAGAGTGAAAGAGAGAAGAGGACCAGTTTGCATTCCTGGGCGTCTGAATGTCCACAAGATATATGATGCTGTGTTGAGGAAAGAGCTTCAGACTTGTTTGTCCAGCATTGAAAATACTACAGTATGGGAAGATTTTCGAGACCAGGTTCTTCAATGGGCTGCTGAAACACTGGAATATGCTACTGCTAGTCACAGAGACTGGTTTGAAGAATTTAAGTGTGCTACTCGAAAGCGCACTGCTAGTGTAGTGAATGGGGAAAGCTTGATTTGCAATGTTTGCAGTCATGTATGTTTGTCAAGAGCAGGGCTCATTAGCCACCAATGGAGTAACAAATGCAAAATATAAGTTAGTCCTAGATCACACAATGTTCCTAAAGGTCAGCAATGGTCTTCCTCAGTCACGAGTGGTCGGCCATCATGTATGTATGTTTATGTGCAGATTTGTATGCTTTATATATATATATATTCTCATGCATATAGTTACATATCTAGACAGGCTCATATATATTTAAATGATAAACTTCTGGAAAGTTTTACAGATTTTTACAGTTCCAGTGATTTGTAGTCTTCAAATTAGCTTTCTCATTTCTAGTTTTGAGAAGCCTAATTTCTCAAGATTGGTATTTAGGCAGTGTGTTACATATCCCAGATCTCCAATAATTACAGGTATAAACCTGAACTTGTAATGTGGATAGAGTAACTGTAGATTTCTCAATAGTTCAGCGTATGTATGTATGTATGTATGTATGTACGTATGTCTTAACATATTTCTTCTGTGCCTATATGTGCTTTTATGTTAATACAATTCTCCAACAGCAAGGCTGAGTTAATCTAAAAGAAATCTTTATCGTATTCCATACAATTATTTAAAATATTGGAAGTAGGAAATAAAATAGAGAGGACTTAGCTGCAATCACTCAGGATGGCTTTATAAATCTGTACGTTTTTACCTCTCGTATGATTGAAGGAGATGTTCTTTTTGGCAAAACACAACCGAGATGACAATGGACATTAAATTTGACTTGGAAAAGAAAAAAGAAAAGAAAAGAAATCAGAAAGAGAAAACAAGAAGGAAAATCAAGCGAACAAAACCCGTGGTTTCATGAAAACTTGATTTGGTGAGAACTTTGAGGCGTTTGACATGAAGTATATAAAGAAAAAAAATTACTTGTGCTACGTTTTGCGACTAGGACCGGCACAGTGGAAGTGGGTAGCAAATCACTGCAGGTCATTTACTGTCGATAAAACCAAGGTAAATTCTATTTTATTTCTTTAATTAAACCAACACGCTACTGAATACAGCTCCCGTTAGTTTGTTTTCATAAGCAGAATGCAATATTTTTCTTTCTTTCTCCCCATCTCTCTCTTTCTCTATTTCTCTCTCTCACCTATCTCCCCACCTCTCTCTCTCTCTCTCTCTCTCTCTGTCTGTCTGTCTCTCTCTCTCTCTCTGTCTGTCTCTCTCTCTCTCTCCGTCTGTCTCTCTCTCTCTGTCTCTCTCTGTCTCTCTCTCTCTCTCTGTCTCTCTCTCTCTCTGTCTCTCTCTCTCTCTGTCTCTCTCTCTCTGTTCCTTAAGCTTTCAATCGTGTATTCATTTATTTATCATCTATCACTAGTTAGGTCAAGGGTTCTCAACCGGAGAATCGCTGGCAATATGTTGGTCGCGGAATTCTTTTGCATGGCCTTTTGAATGCAGTAACGTCGCTTAATTATCTCTTTGGCTGTCAGCATTCATACTAACTTATAACGGATTAGGGACTGGGTAAGCTAGGCAAATTAGGGTCTCTCAACAAAATCGTAATGAGAAATTAATTAAAGCACACGTCTTCTCTTCGACGTAGTTGTGTTTACACTGTGAGTCATATGAACGGATTTGGTCGCCGAGACTTAAGTAACTTGATCACAGACTCAGAACGAATGCCAGGGTAGTTGTCGCCCTAAGATTAACCCTACAATCAGCACCTCTTCTCTCTGTTATGACCGCTGGGTACAGCTAAGAACAGTTGCTTATATAAGATACAATATTGTATCTAAAGTTTACCTGATGACGATTAAGTTTTCTGCTGTTCTTCAAACACATACAACAACTCTTCATTGACAGAAATGGGTATTAAAAAGTTAAGGTTTAAAAAATGTTACATTTCTTTCACTTTTCTAATGCCGTTAGATTTTAACGCCCTGTGCGATCGTCTTGTAGTGCCGGCCCTGTACGGACTCAACGAAGCACTGAAGATGGAGTACAAACCGAGGACCTCTCGGCTGTTTCTACTGTATCAATCTATTCAATTGTCTGTGTTTTCAGCAAATACTAGAACATCTATGACGAAATAACCGAACAAATGTAAAAGACGGCGAGGGAAAAGAACATTGTCTTTAAACTGATTTTTTTTTATGTTTGAAAAAATACTGTGAATGATAAACATCTGGTGAAATGCAGGGATTGAACAAAATAACATGAATTGTTACAAAGATGTTGATTATAAACTGAAGTTAGTAGGAAAAAATTAAACAGAGCAGGCTAAAATACAAAAGAATCACAATTTTTTTTATCATTAGAATGACAAACTAACTTATGATAGCAGTTATAACTCTTTAATTTCTGAATCCCATAAAGGTCAAACTTTGCCTTATATCTTCTCAGGGTGGGGTCAGTGACATCTTAATGCACAGGCACATTGAGCTGTTGCCCGAAGTCGTCACAGTCTAGGAATCCAATTCTAATCTATGCTGTGTTCAATGTCAGTGATAGATTCTAGGAATCCAATTCTGATCTCACGAGTCTAGAAATCCAATTCTAATCTGTGTATGTTGTGTTCTATGTCAGTGATAGATTCGCCCGGTACCATAATGCTACTAAAATGGCCTTGGGTGGGGTGATAAAATAAATTACCCGTTAAGAACTGAAGCCAATATTATTTACTTTTAAGACATCCTAGTTGTGATTGGAATTATAATGGAAGAGAAAACAATTCAAATATCAATATTGTCAGAATGAAACTTTCGTCTTTTATTCCGTGGGACGTACATATTTTGTATGTACCAGAGCCTCCAAGAGAAATTCTGAAAGCTGGAACAAGATGCACCAAGAATCCTTTAGGACCCCAGTGGTCAAGGTTCATCTCAAAATTCGAAGGGGCTCTGAGTTTATTTATTTATTTATTTATTATTAATAATTTATTTATTTATTTGCTTATTAATTTATTTATTGAGGGAGTGTCCCCATCAGATATTCGCTGTCCAGTTCCTTTTTGGTTTTCCAGGTCCCGGACCACCGATATACTCCTTTTTATAGGCTCTGCCATTAATTATTTCACACTAAATTATCTCTTACAAAATGAAATTAGACCGAAAGTAATCGATAATTTTAACGTGATCAAGACGGCCAACAGGGAGACTCGTTAGGATGTTGGGCAAAAGGAATGACGGCATTTCTTCTGTATTTATGCTCTGAGATCGATTTTACCTTCCATCTTTTTGGGAATCGATAAAATAAGCACCAGTTGAACACTGGGGTCCATGTAATCGACTTGACCACTTCCCCTGAAATTGCTGGCCTTGTGCTAAAATTTGGAACCAATATTTTTAATGTGATCAGCTTACTTGTGCTGCTAATGACCACTGGAAAGGCATGAGTGTCACATACCGTCATCTAACACCCTCACAAATCAAAAGTTTCGTTCATGTAAAAGTCAGTATTTGCCAACGTTTGTTAAAATGTGAATCACTTCAAAATTAGACCGTATGTCTTTTACTCCTTTGTTTAAAGCAATACTGGAGCACCACACACATGGAATGTTGTCTAAGTTAGGATGAATGTGTCTTATCAAAAGACTAATCTAATTCATATTACAGTAGGATTACAGTTGGTTGTCCAAATGTATTGCAAATTAAGTTTATCAAACAAGTGGTAACATAGAGAAATAGAGGGAATTTAATATTGGGAAAAGTAACTTAAAGGAAAGTAGCAAAACCTTTCTCCATTCTGTACTATATCAGCGCGCGTGCACAATACACACATACTACACCACACACACACATACATACAGAGAGATATAGATATAAATATATAGGTATATATACATACATGCATATAGGCGATGTTTCGGTACGAGTTCCTAAATATCGGCCACCGTAGTGAAGATCGTGCGGGTGTTACAGAAAAGGCCGATCTTTGGTAAAGATCGCCGAAGACACTTTTTACAGAAAAGGGCGATATTTAGGAACTCGTACCGAAAGATCGCCCATATATTTATATATATTTCCATTAGCATTATTTCTTCACGTCTTGTCTTAAAGCTGTCTCATGGCCGTAAGACCTTTATTTTGTATGTATATTTACATTTGTGCCAACTGTTTGTGTCATTTGACTGTTTCCCGCACCCTACTTTACGTTCGTTCACTTCTTCCCAGCATCTCGTTGTTGTTGATGCCACCAAAATGAACGAGCTTACAGTCAAAGGATCGAAATTGTTATGATTTTTAGATGATAAATGATGAGGAAAGAGCATGCCCACGTTTTGTGTGGGAATTTTCAGTGTGTTCCTTTATCGTCTTTTGTGCAATTTTTAAATCTGATTACACACACACAAACACACACACACACACATATGTACATATTGTGTGTGTGTACGTTTATATATAAACACATATACGTGCATATAGGGAGAGTGGGAGAACGAACGGATTGACAAGTGGATGGTTGAATATACCTATATATGTATGTATGGGCCACCTCAGGAAAGATATAATCTTACTTCAATGATGTTAGCGATTATCTTTGATGAGATCGCAGAAACAAAAGGATTCTGACATGCAAACTGACTGATTGATCAATGAAATGATAGTTCAAACACTCAATTAGCTAACTGGTTAATTAGTTAACTAGTTGACTAATATTAATAAAACTGAATATAAAATATCAACAAGTGGCCCTCCGAATGACCCTCCAAACATAAATCTCCTTCAAAACAGATTTCTCATCAAGAATTTTGCAAAACAAACGAAATGATCAGACAAAATGGTGAATTTAATATCAAAATCTAAATTGCTGATTTTGTGTGCATCTGTGTGTGCGTGCGTCCGCGCATGTGTGTGATGTGCGTGTGTGTTTTCAGCTTTGAATCAAATCGCATAAGATTAAAAGAAAAAAAAGATGTATTTAAAAAAAAATTCTCTCTTCTTTTTTTTTTCTTAATAATATTACTTTTATATAATTTCTCTTCAGAGCAACAACCAGAACTTTAAAGATGTTTTCCAGTATTTTTATAACAACATTAATAACAGCTGGTAAGAACTGTTTCATAATTCCTTCTCTATTATACGTTTCTGTTCAGTGCAAGAAAGATTCCATCAAATTCTTCCTCTCGCTCTGTGAAATAGTTTCTACTCCCGGATGAAGTCATTTTCATTCAATTCTTTGTGCCAACACTGACTGGTCCAATATCTTAAATTCTGTCATTTAAAAAGAAAGCCCCGTGTTAAGTATATATATCATCATCATCGTTTAACGTCCGCTTTCCATGCTAGCATGGGTTGGACGATTTGACTGAGGACTGGTGAACCGGATGGCTGCACCAGGCTCCAATCTGATTTGGCAGAGTTTCTACAGCTGGATGCCCTTCCTAACACCAACCACTCCGAGAGTGTAGTGGGTGCTTTTACGTGCCACCGGCACGAGGGCCAGTCACTCAGTACTGGCAATGGCCACGCTCAAAATGGTGTTTTTTACGTGCCACCT
>NC_068981.1:2549294-2552038 GCF_001194135.2 Octopus bimaculoides | reverse complement strand
GGGATAAAAAATCTGCAATGAATTACTGGTTTGTTATCTGTTATTTTGTTGTTGATAGTAATATTCCTAAAATAATAGGTTTAAGTATAAATCTTGTTTTTTTATTTTTAATATTCAAATTAAAATCCAGAAAATGGAGAAGTAGAATTGATATAATTTATTAACTGCAAAAATTCAACATGTTCTCTTACAGCTGTTTCGCTTTTGCCCAAAAGAATTAAATTCCAGTAATTAAAACATTTTATTGGGCAAAATTCCATCAGAGCAGTAAAAAAAGTCTGTTGAGATAGATAGAAAGATAGATAGATAGATAGATAGATAGATAGATAGATAGATAGATAGATAGATAGATAACAAGATAAGAAAATTCTTTGAGAATTTTATGAATGATGGGAGGAAAATATTTGCATTTTTATCAAAATATATTACTGGTTTCAATTGTTTTAAGACAATCTTGTCATGCAGCAGGTAAACATAAAATTTCATTTACTTCAAGTTTCTAAATTCTTGAAATTGTCAGGAAATTTCCAAGGATTGCTTTGATCCAATTTTACAGAAAATGTGGGTTCATATTCAACAAGCAGTCTTCAACTTTTCAATCCTAAAGGGTTCTTCACCCAATATTTACAAACTGTTATCTATAGCTTTGTCTATTTCAAGTTCCACTCCTAAAAATGGAATTATATATGTATGTGTGTGTATCACACACACACACACACATTGCTGGTTTGCTGAAGTTAGGTGTCCCGGTCTCCTACATTATACCTGGTGTTATGGCATTATTGATCCTGATGTTTTACACACCATCAGACACATCCATCTAGGAATTCGGTTTATTACAGAAACGACCTGGATTTTCCACCCTTTTTTTTTGTACCCTGTTGTAAATATTACTTGATTGACGAGTTTAATCAATGAAAGTTATTACTTCCTCTGACAACTCACAAATATAATTTATAATTAATTGCTTTGTCTTTGATTTCGTAAACAATATTTTCATTCATTAAAAATCTAAGTGGATCCTTCGTCGATTTTGACCTTGTATAATATTTTTGTCCAATCAATGGAACTAAATATTCATTGAATTCTTGCCTAAGTGGCTGAGTACACCACACACATTTGTACCCTTAATGTAATTCCCAGGCAGTATCACCAAGATACAGTATAACAAAGCTGGATTTTTTCAATCACTGGTATAAGCCATTCGATGAAACTGCTATAGCTTTCATCTACCCATTTTCACTCATAGCTCCAAGCTGAGACCAGCCTTTAATTAATATAATCGATTGTCTTTAATCAACATATTTAGTATCTACTATATAAATATACAGCGTCCTAACCTCATGGTTCCGGGTTCAGTCCCAATGGGCAAGTGTTTTCTACTATATTCTCTGGTCGACCAAAGCCTTGCAAGTGGATTTGGTAGGCGGAAACTGAAAGAAGCCCATCCTGTGTGCGTGTGTTTGTGTGCGTGTTTGTGTGCGTGTTTGTGTGTGTGTTTGTGTGTGTGTGTGTGTGTGTTTGGCCCCCACCACCGTTTGACAACCGATGTTAGTGTGTTTACATCTCCTAACTTAGCAGTTCAGCAAAACAGAGTGACACAATAAGTACCAGGTTATTGTGTCACAATACTGTGTCACAATACTGGGGTTGATTCATTCGATTAAGAGTATGAAGACCAGTTACATGTCTTTCATTTTCCAAAATCATTAGAGAGTACGCTGTTGATTTCAAGACTGAAAGAAACACAGCTAGTCATGTAAATGAATAAGCACAGTTTAAGGTAAAATATATTTGTGTAAATACATTCTTCCACACTTTACCTAAAATTGCAGCCCTCTTGGTTTTTCTGAAGGAGTATTTAATATATCTTTATTCGCATTTATTGTCCATATTCATGCCTTTATCCCATCTTAGCTCTGTTTTGTTTAAATTTTGCAAAATATCCTAAGCCATAAATAATTTCTACTCTTTTTGTGTTTGTCTAAATCTCACATCTTCTGGAGTCAACGTAGGACAACTGCTGGGCTGATGACGTTCATCGGATCAGAAACATGTGTCCACAGCTGTCCCCCTGTCTACAGACAACCCACACTGTATTTTCTATTATGATATGTCGATTTTGGAGAATTCTTGATTCTTGGGGTTATTTCCCATTCTTGTTTGGAGTGGATTGTAATTACCATAAAGCACTTGTTTTGATCTTCTCTCGCAGAGAAGATAATTTCAATAAATTCAGTAATGTGTGTGTGTGTGTTTGTGTGTGTGTGTGTGTGTGTGTGTGTTTGTGTGTGTGTGTGTGCGTGCGTGCATGTGTGTGCATCTGTGTGTTAGAAACTAACATTTGTTTGATAGCTGGACATGTAGGAAACTAGGCAGATGGATAGAGAGAGAGTGGAGGAGGCAGACAGACAGAGACACGGACAGACAGACAGACAGACAGACAGACAGACAGATAGATTGGTTGGTTGGAATGTTTCTATGTCTGTAGGCGGGCATGTAAAAAAGATACATAGACAGGTATGTAGGAAGACAGGTTTTCACATCTGTATGTTTATTTTTTAAAAAGTGTTATTTTGAAAAAGTGTTATAACTTACATTTCAAAATACATACATATACATACATGTATATATACATACATGTATATATACAGCCGTATAGGTTTTATTATACATATGTATAGGTATATATATATATATATATATTGGTATATATAGACAAATATATATATATATATATATAT
>NC_068981.1:2543165-2549284 GCF_001194135.2 Octopus bimaculoides | reverse complement strand
TATATATATATATATATATATATATGTGTATATATACATATATATGTGTGTGTGTATATATATATATATATATACACACACACATACACATATCCGTACATTCATTTATGTCCTTCACACGAACATTTTTGAAACAATAGCTGATTATGTAGGCCGACACTCATTTTGATTAATCTCATATAGCTAGGGTAATAGATTCATTAGGAAAGACACTGGCGTGAGAAATTGGTTGTTAGTGTATGTGATTGTGCAGATGTTATTTATGGCTGTGTGAAGAAAACTACACACCTTATATCATTACAAAGTCAATAAAAAATACCAAATCCAAGATGGTGGTGGAGTGGTGGAATTGTTAGGATATTTTGTGGTATGGTATTTTTCCTAGCCCTTTGCATTCAGGGTTCAAATCCCATCATGGTTTTATCATGGATATGTTGTGTCGTTGGTTTGCCGTGATTGACAAAAAGATGAAGGATAACAGATGATGGTTGTCAAGTTGCAATCTGGCTGCGTATAATGAATGCATGACACTCATGATGAATTAGCAACATTCATTTCACTGCACAAGTAATTTCCATGCTGGTCATGAATTAGAAATAGCAACAACAAAGTTGGCACATGAGAAAGAATTATTCTTTAGCTTTTACAAATTAGTTGATTGTAAAGGCTGTGTAATTAAGCTTGCTAAGACAGAAGAAAATATAGGATTCGCTTCTGTAAACTATAACAGGACATCAAGAGTAAGAGTTATGATAACGACTGTTAAAAACAGCAAGAGTATGTGGAGCTGAGCTGCAGGCTGCCACACCCTAAGCATTGGTGCTCAAAAGCATGCTTACATATAGGCCTGTTAGGATACTATCCTGGAAGCTCCTAGAATGATCTATCACCTGATATCTGACTGCTGGTGAGTCCATAACTTAACCGCTCACATGAACAAGCTGTTGCCATCCCATGATTTTAACTTGGCAATTTTACGACTAGGTTTCGTGTCTTGCTACAGTTTATATGACAGCTAAATGGTGGAGTTGTTAGAGTCAGTGGAATGAATACACCACCATATTTGTTCCAACTCTCTGCACGTTGAATACAGATCCAGCCCAGATTAACTTTTCAGCTTTTCTGGGTTGATAAAAATATCCCTATCCAGGGCGATGAATTGGTGGAAATTTAAGAAGGTCAGACCAGCAACTTTGTGGCATTTTTCCCGGCTCTTTGCATTCTGATTTCAATCCTGTCATAATTTGCATGGTAGAATTAAATCCATCGACAGGTTTAATACTACCACCTGGTGCCTTCTGTGCTTTTAGTGAAGTTCCCTATGTTACAAGCATTCAGACAAGGTCTCTAGCTTGAAGAGAGGATACCTCTCTCTCTCTCTCCCTTCACCCCCTTCTGTGGGGGGTCAAGTGTATGACCATCTCTCCTGACTAAACAATAAATGAAATGCTTATAAGATTACAAAAACAAATCATCCAGTTTTGATTAAAGCTTGGAATGAAAATTCTTGCTCTCTGACAAACATTTTCATTATTTCTGACCAAAACATTGCATGGAAGTGGGTAGGGATGCTGTCAAAATACAAGGGTCTACAAACTGAACAATATTTTCGTCTAAAATTTGGAGAGAAGATGATCCCAATCGCAAGGTAACTTTGTATCCCAACTGAATAATTAATTTAACAAGATACATTCTCAAAACAAAAAATGGCAACAAACTTGGAAATATAAAATTTAAAACAAAGGATACATAACAAAAACACAAATAAGCAAAAATAATCTACGAGGATAAAAACATTGAAGATATTTACCATGAGTGAAACAAATTAAATAATAAAATCAAATAAAACTCTAGTATATTTACAGAATACTAACCAACAAAAACTAAATCAATACAACACAAGCAGAAATAAGAATAAAAGGGAATATGGAAAAAATTGAAGAATATGGAATTCTAAAGAAGGAAATTATGAATATGGTAATAATCCTAAGGTGGAAATAGTTAATGAAATAGAATCGTTAGATCTTCCAATGAAGTATCTCTCAAAGATGAAACTTAATGACACAATAACAAGAAGCCTAGTCATCGCACACTTAATGAAAACAAACACGAGCATCAATATCACCAAGATAAACGAAATGATATATGCAACATCTACTGTCAAAATCTGAGCCAATGTAAAAAGCAAACATTCAAATAGAGATGGGAAATAAAGATGTCTCAATTCTTTATGAAATCAATAATGAAGAGATAGAAATGAAAAAAAAAATTGTTACGAATATGTTTGAAATATAACATAACAATAAAAGTAGCTGAAATCAAAGAATGCTTAAAACAAGACATACTAAAACACAAAAAAATGTCATCACGAGAAGTGACTCTAACTAAATCAATTTTATTAAAGTCAATATATCAAAAATATGGTATCAAAATATAAATCAATGCGATATCAACAGCGAGGAAAGTAGAAAAAATTCTGAATGGGAGTATGGACATTAAGAGAATCACCATCGGCATGCTTGTCCAGAAAGCACCTCTTCAATTGTGGAAGGCCGTGTCAAATCAAGAAGTAACTCATATGTTAAAAGAAAAGCAAACAAGAAACAGGAAGACTTCAGGAAATGGAAATTCAGATTGAAATATTTAACAAACACACATGTTGAATGAACTGGAAATGACACCAGAACGACTCGGTAAAGAGAAAGGCGTCAAGTATAGATAAACAGCAAACTTTAAAAGCTGCGTGTACCCTTAATCTGCTTTCCCATAACTTATGTCCTAAGTGTAATAATATCACAGAAGATTATTTTATGTCTGGGAAACTTGCTTACTTTCAGAAAAACAGAAAGAATGCTGCTAAGACTCATATCGTTGTAAATATCAATTACAAGTCAGCAACGCCATAATGGCAGATTGTATAAGGAGGAAGAAAGGTTTAAGCATGGCTTGGATTGAAAACCCGAAGGCTTTAATGATGTTCCATAAAAGCAATTACTGCAAGTTTTAACTATAAGTACGGCAGCAGCAATAATAAGCAGATGCATTAAATACATCCTGAATAAATGGCAGCCAATTCTGCAGGAACAAATTTAGGAGAAAATTATAAAGACTAATCCTGTTTCTATTAAAAGACAAATATCACGTGGTGATTTGTTTTCCCCATTCCTTTTTTGATGTTAACGCATTTATCCAACATGTCAAGTCATAATGGAGATGGATATGAATGAAAGGACAATCAACCATCTTTTGTATGTAGACAACTTCAAGTTGTTTATCGACTGCAGCTGATAAACAGGTAGAAACACTGCTGCAAAGGGTACATAGAATCACCAGAGAAATTATGTAATTCAGATAAGAAAGACGCATGAAGATGATGGGAGGAAATTTATTAAGAACACTAAAAACATTTTAGATAAAGAAATAGATATAAGAATTATTACACTTACAAATACTTGGGAATTACAGAATACAACACACGCACGTACACATGCGCGGTCGCATAAGAAAGTGTTATGAAAGGATAGCAAAAACACATTAGATGAATACTTATGCCCTATATTTAACAGCATTAAATATATATAGGATGGCTTATATGAAACAATCGTTAGTTCTACTTGTGTAGGATTGCTTTCAATGGCTGACTTCAATGTAACATGGTTGTTTCATATGGTTCAGTTTGAAAAATAAATGCCAATGTTTTCTTTTTATTGTCTCTCTCCTGTGAGACTTCATCTTTCTTAACACCAGTTTCTATTGCTGAGGTAATAACATGACTTCTTGGCAAAAGTCCAATCTGTCGCACATGGTAGACTGTATCATAGTGTGAAATTGTGATCACTGAGGCATAAAATACAATTACACACAACTTGTATGTCAAACCAAATACTGCTCCGCCAACAGGCTGAGGTGCAATAGACTAATTATGAGCAGTGGTGGACTGGCCAGGTTGCCAGCTTGCCTGATGGAAAGTGGGCCCCTGTGCCATTAGAATCTATATATGGGGCCCCAAGGGGTCTATCCCCTCAAGTTTGAGAATTTTTTATTCACTCCTGGAAGAATGCATTAATTATTTCAGCTTGGCTGTTTTTGTAGACAGTTGAAAAGTGACCTTCGTGCGGGTGACACATAAAAGCACCCACTACACTCTCTGAGTGGTTGGCGTTAGGAAGGGCATCCAGCTGTAAAAACTCTGCCAAATTTAGATTGGAGCCTGGTGTTGCCATCCGGTTTCACCAGTCCTCAGTCAAATCGTCCAACCCATGCTAGCATGGAAAGCGGACGTTAAACGATGATGATGATGATGATGAGCATTGTAGTTGCAGGTGCACTCCCTTAGTCTCCTGGCAACCAATATTTTTAGACCCAGTCTGCAACTGATTATAAGGTTCTTCTTCAAAGCGGAAGTTCCAAGGCATTGTCTTTCCTCAGAAGCTAAATGTGCTTCAGCTGCCCCTCTATATTTGAAGACCCCTTTATTTCTGATATGAGTGGGTTTCTCAGAGCAGGAAAATAATACCATGATGCTTGTTCCTCAGAAATATTGTTAGAACTTGATTGCTTTGAGTATTATCATGCAAACAACCATTTTCATAAAGGTGAGTGATACCATGAACAAAAGCTGGTATTTGTGATATGAGAAGTAACTGCTACATTTAGAAAAACTAGCTAGGAGTTTTTAAGGGATGCAAGATTAGGTGCAAAGTGTTGGAAGTAAAGTCATAGCACATGGCAGCACTTGCAGGCAAATAAAATGAAGAAAAAAAATGTGGCTTTTAAAAAGGATTTTTCAAAAATAGTTTTGTTATACAGTAGGAGAGAGATCTAAGACTGGGGCCACTAAAGTGGTTGATATCGATCCCTAAGGGTCGGTATGACTATTCAAGGGGTCAATAAATGCCTGGAAACTGCACATCTACTTAATTATTATTTATTTATTTTCTTGCATATGCCTGGGGATCGATGATGGGGGTCAAGGATTTCATGAAGGGGTCGACAGTCTAAAAAGTTTGGGGACCCCTGATTTAAGATGATGAAATGGTGAAATCCAGTGGTAAATGCCAGAAGTAAAACATACAGAGGAGAAAATCCTGAAACATTGCGTGGTGAAGGAGGAAGCCGGATGGAGAGGAGAGCAAGGATAAATAATGAGGAGAGTGAAGAATGTGTGTGCGTATGTGTATTGGTGTGTGTGTGTGTGTGTGTGTGTTAATGAGAGAAGTGGTAGTCAAGCTAAGCGGGTGCGTGTGTAAGAGGGCTGGAAGGGTCAGTGGCAAGGATTGACTGATGTTGGGAGCAATAGTCAAACCAGAGATGAAAGTGTTAAGAACAGTCAAAAAGCAAGATAGGAATGATGGGTGAGAGGAGGTTACGTGAGTGAAGAAACATATGTGGGAGCGTATGAAGGTGTGTGTTCTTGAACAAGTATGTTTATATGTGTGTGTAGAATAAAAGTGTGAGTTTATTTGTGTATGTGTGTGAGGGGTATACGTGGGCTGAGAGTAGGTGTGTACGTCTTAGTTAGCAAGAGAGTGTAAGAGAATGTGTGTTGGTGTGCTGGTGTAAGTGGGGGGTGTTAAGGGGAAAAGAAGGTGGAGATGGGATGTGTGTTTGCGAGTGTGTGAGAGTTCTGAAGATGTGTATGGTGGCGGTGATTGTGTGTTCGTGGAAACGGCATTGGTTTATTGAGGGCAAGTGGTAAGTATGTGGTGGATGGAGTGATGGGGATGGTACGAGCATAAGTGGGTTGCGTGGAGTGGTGTGTTAGAGGGAAGGACGAGTAAAGCGACAAGGTAGAAAGAAGGTCAGAGGAATTGTGCAGGAGTTGAAATTGAAAGGACTATAGGTTTGGAAAGAGAAAATGAGCTCTTGTTCCTCCTGGATATGAGTAGTGGATGAGGCAGGAGTGGCGACCACGCCATAGATGTGAGATCTTGCGCAGAATGGTCGGCAGAGCGGAAATGTCGAGAGACAGGAGACTTGTTGCCAAGTCGAATGTCTCTGAGGTGCTTCGTGAACCTATCAACCACAGTCAGTTACTGGTTTGCCTGATGTTAAAAAGATTGCAGAGGGGGGAATAGTAGAGGGGACATCATATATATATATATATATATATATATATA
>NC_068981.1:2539183-2542711 GCF_001194135.2 Octopus bimaculoides | reverse complement strand
ATATATATATATATATATATATATATATATATGTATGTATGACAATTACAGTTTGGAAGACATATTGACCACTCAAAACTACGCAAAGACTGTTAACTTCACTCAAACGTTATTATTTAGTGAGAAACTTTTCGTTATGCTAATTGCAATCAGGTTACTGCCAGGGTTCCACTGCGTATTTTTGAATGGAATATAAATGTCTTCAAGGCAGTAACTGACAGGCACGCATGCACACACACACACACACACACAAAGTTTACTATTCCGTTAATAATAGATCAACAAGAAATGTAATCCGTCAAGTGAGAGATACATATCACTGGATATACATAGTTAGTATTTAAATATGAGCTCCTAAAAGTTTCATCCTGTGGAATCAATAATTCCACCTTTTGCCTTCACCTTTCTCTCGCTTTTTCTTGTGTTTTGTCATAGAGCAGCCATGTTCTGTATTCTGAAAGATTACTTGGAGTCACAAGACGATAGATAAATCTTCCAAATTATTATGATTCCACAGTATGAGACTATTAGTAGCTCATAGTTAAATACTGCATGCGTGTGTGTGTGTCAAAGTATCGAGAAGGCCGGCAAATGCTATTGTACACCTCTGGTCAGAATGTGCTTCCAATTCTGTCTTAATTGCTCCATTCTTTTCTATCTTGACCCAAATCACTTAAATTGTCTTTCCATTGCCGTAGAGGCTTATGTACATACATACAGGGGAGCAACTGCTTCCCCCAAACACATTTTTCAAAATTGCCGCCTTTTTATCAAATTTCTTTTAACTCTTTTTGTTACCTACATCATCAGTAATTGTAAGTTTAATACAAAGGCCATTGTTACTGAAAAAGAAATTAATGAATATAGAATATAGTTACGTATATTCTAACTAATGAAATATTTCACTTAATATAAGAAAAACGAATTAAAAATTGTTTGATATGTGTTAGAGCATTTTTTATGAGCTTGCTCCACCTAACTTTAGAACCTGACTAAGCCTCTATATGTATGTATGTTTGCATGCATGTATATATGTTATATAACATATAATAGATGTGTGTGTGTGTGATGTGGTAGTAGTGACATAAATCGTGCCGGTTGACCAGCTTTTGTTTTTTGTTATGGTTTTCATCTGTAGCTGTTTTTTTTTTGTAATCTTGTAACGCTATTTCTAATTGCGTTACTGTGTTGATTATTGCGCGTGTCCTCGCTGTTCACACAGTATAAAACTTGACTGAAGGACAAATTATTGTATACAAAGAAGACAGACTTTTATGGTGCCTGAGAGCTAAGTGAGCGGCTTATGAAAGAAAAAAATAATTATGATGAAACAAAAAAATCTGAAAAGATGAAAGGGGAAAGGAAAGGCAAAGAAATACATACATACATACATACATATGATTTTATTTATGCAGATACGAATAGATATGTGTATATGTATGACTGTAAAAAATGCATGTGTATATGTATGTATAAAAGTGTATGTATATCATTATTCAGTTATATTTCAAGATTTCTTGCCAATAAAGAGTCGGTTTCTAACCTAGATCCAAGGCTACTTCAATGGAATTTCAATATCAACAACAGTATTTTTGTTTGTTTGTTTGTATGTATGTATGTATGTATGTATGTCTTTGCCTTTGCCCGAGGCTATAGTAGAAGACACTTGCCCAAGGTGCCATGCAGTGGGACTGAACCCAGAACCATGTGGTTGGTAAGCAAGCTACTTACCACACAGCCACTCCTGCACCTCTGTATGTATGTATTTATGTATGTATGTATGTATGTATGAATGAATGAATACCATCATCATTTACTGTCCTTCTTCCATGCTGTCACAAGTTGGACAGTTTGACAGGATCTGATAAGCCAGATTTGTATATCAAGCTTGACTACCTGCTCTGGTATGGTTTCTATGGCTGGATGCCCTTCCTAATACCAACCACTCTACAGAGTGTACTGGGTGCTTTTTACACAGCACCATCACCAACGAGGTTACTGGATAGCCTGCAAGAGAAAACCCTTCAACAGAGGGTGAAGTAGTATCGAGGGAGTTGGCATTGTGCCAGATGATGAGAGGAGCATGATAGAGGGATAGAAAGAGCCTTGCAGTAGAAGAGATGCATGACTGCCTCAGTTGGAAAAAGAGAGAGAAAAGAGAGAGAGAGAGATAGTTACAAAGAGGAGGATATAGGTGAAGTATACAGAGGATTGGGTAGGGTGAGTGGGCAGGTAAGTTCACAAGAGAATGAAATGAGAGTGGGAGATGGTGCAGAGGGGGATGCAGTGAGTGAAGGCAAATTGAGGGGTTAGGGTTAGGAAGATGAATTGTTGGGGAGAGAGACTTGTCAGGGCCAGATTGAACCCAGGTAAACTTGCAAGAGTGTGAAAGGAGGGTGAGAGAGAGCGGGGGATGGGAATGCAGTGAGTGGTGAACATGGGTGGATGGAGGGAAGGGGGTGATAGGAATATGAGTTGTGAGGGGAGAGGAGCATAGGCACAAATGACATGCCATGAGGAGCTCATTTTTATTTCGATGACAAATCTTTTACATATATATATATATATTTATATGTATGCATTTGTATACACACACGCACACACACACACACATACACAACATATATATACATCATTATCATCAACATCATTATTTAACCATGCACAGACAGGATGCTAAATGCACTTTTGCCGAAGGACAAGAAACCAAAGCCAAGATGCCGAATGGACACAGTAATGAAAAAAAACATTCCTGCCTACAGAGTTTAATGACCAATTCACCAATTTGGCACTTGAGATTTAACAAAATTAAATTCTGATTTTCATATGTCTTTTAAGGCATTTGGTCTGTTCAGCTTCTTGTCCTTTGGCAAAGTGCATTTAGCATCCAATCTGTGGACCTCATTTAATGTCCCTTTTCCCAGAGGGTTGCATTAAGTTTCAGTGTCTGCTTTGGCATGGTTTCAAGTGCTGGTTGTCCTTTCTAATACCAACCACTTCACAGTGTGTACTGGGTGTTCTTTTTACCTTTTGTGGCACCAGCATTGGTGAGGTCACCAAGTACTCACAACACAAGATCCCACAACTGTGTTGGGTAAAGTATTGAGGGATAAGAAAGTATGATAGAGGGAGAGGAGCCAGTGTCTTGCTGAAGAGGTGACTATAGGGCTTGTTTATATATATATAGCACAGATGCAGCACTTAGACAAATTACAGAAGCTACACACATAATAGAAGATAAACCTAGCCTGAATAGGAAACTGGAATGGAACACTAACACACACCCCTAACAAACCACAAGCCACAACATATGACAATACATTCCCCATAAACCAATAACAATATGAACAAAATATAATACAATACATAGATAAACAAATGGAATTAAATACTACATACGTTAACAAAATTAAATTAAATACAAAAGAAAAAAAAAGTAGGTATAAACACATGAATAAATAAATAAATAAAAACAAAAAACATAAAAATAAACGAACATGTATTAACAGAGGATATAGATAATACAGG
>NC_068981.1:2536652-2538325 GCF_001194135.2 Octopus bimaculoides | reverse complement strand
TATATATATATATATATATATATATATATATATATATCAATGAGAGAAAGAGAAAGGAGGGTTGAGGTACAAGATGAATATGAAAGACAGAATAGGGGGCAAACAGAAAGGTAGATGGGTAGGTGAGTGTGCTGTATGACAAGAGATTAGAGATAAGGGAATGAGTTGGACCAGGAGAGGTGAAGTGAAGAAAAGAAATATGGTACTGCAGAAGACCGATGAAAGAATGGCTATTAAAAGATGGGTTGTGCTGGATGGCTTAAGGCTTGACAGAATCTCAGTTTTGCTAAGATGGACAGGTCTTCTCAAGCATAGCATATTGCCATTCTTCACAGTTCCCCCCATCATCTGCTCTGAGAGATTCAACATCTTGAGGTCAATCTTTACCACTGCATCCACTATTCACTGTTCCCAGGGCCCATACTACTATTCCTCCACTACCCCCCTCTCCCCCCTCTCTCTCTCTCACACACACACACACCATTTACTCTCCACTGCTTCTCCATCTGGAATGCTCTCTAACAGCATTCACACCCTACTCTTCCTCTTCCCCCTATATCTATGGTAACTCCTAGCCACTCTCTCTCTCTCACTATACTTACCACTGCCCCCACCCCCACCCACTGCCTTATTTTCTCTCACTACCCTTTCCCAACACCTTCTCTGCCTCCTCAACATCCCTTCTCCTCTTAACTCTTTTCTAACCTACCCCACACCTCCCTTTCCTTCAACAACCCTTTCAAGATCCCTCACCAAATCACAAATCACACCTTCTCTCTTCTATTTTTCCCTCGGGTTATAAGGGCCACTCAGTCTTGCAAGTTCTTCAGAAGTGCTGGTATACTGAGTACACGTTATTATGGGTGGCTGATGTTAGGAAGGGCAACTAGCCATAGATGCGATGACAAAGCAGACACAGGGGCAATGTGGTATTGAACTTTTCCAACCCATACCAGTATGGGAGACTACATTAAATGAGGAGGAAGTTGAAAATGATGATGATGAGGCATGTGAGAGATAGATAGATAGATGGATAGCTGCATACATACATACATACATACATACATACATACATATACATACACACACACTGCAGTCAAGAGGAGGGTTATGGAGTCATTGCCAAAAAAGAACAACTCTTGATGCCTAGCAGAGAGAATTTCAGGCAGAATTTTCTCTGGCACTTTGAAATAAAACTTTAAGCTTCCATTCAAACTTTATTTCAATCCTTTATGAGCTCCCAGTCTTGAGCTATGGCTAATTATTCATGAAAATGTCATTTTTGTGTATGGTCAACTTCATCACAATTCTTCTGGTAAGCTGGGAGAATAATCAACGTTTTTTCTTGCTCAAAGTAGAGCTCAATAGTATTGGGAAAAACCTCTGATAATTCCATTAAGTTATCTTTAAGCATTCCTTAGATACAAAGGTTCCAAGCTGAATCTAAAATTTGGACAATTTTGCTGATACACCGCCACGGAAGCCAGACAGCTGCCCTGGCAACGATCACGCTCGAACGGTGGTCTTAGCACTCTACTGGTACAGGTGCCATCACGATTTCGTTTTCGCTTGCCCTAACAGGTCTTTGCAAGCCAAGTTTAGTGTCCAATGAAGGAGACGTTGGCATGGGTGCCAGTCGTTGAATTTAGTTTGATTTCGATTTCCCTTGCCTC
>NC_068981.1:2532798-2536642 GCF_001194135.2 Octopus bimaculoides | reverse complement strand
ATGGGTGCCAGTCGTTGAATTTAGTTTGATTTCGATTTCCCTTGCCTCAACAGGTCTTCGCAAGTGGAGTTTAGTGTCCAATGAAGGAAAGGTATGTATAGGTGGGCTGGCTACATCCCTGGCAGAGGCCTTGGATTTTGGTCTCACTTGACTTGCTGGGTCTTCTAACGCACAGCATATTTCCAAAGGTCTCGTTCAGAAGTCATTACCTTGGTGAGACCTAATGTTCAGAGGTCGTGCTTCACCACCTCATCCCAGGTCTCCCTGGGCCTGCTTCTTCCACAGGTTCCCTCAATCGCTAGGGTGTGACACTTTTTCACACAGCTATCCTCATCCATTCTTGCTTGTGTATACACTTATGTATATATATACATATTTTTGTATATACACTTTTACGGTATGCTGTGCTTGAGAAGACTCGTCAAACCAAGTGGAACCATAGTTGTGGTTGTTACCAGTGTCAACTAAATGGCACCTGTGCTGGTGGCACGTAAAAAGCACCCATTACACTCTAGGAGTGGTTGGTGTTAGGAATGGCATCCAACTGTAGAAACCAAGCCAAATCAGACTGGAACTTGGTGCAGCTCTCTGGGTTACCAGTTCCAGTCAAATTGTCTAACTCATGCCACCATGGAGAACGGGTGTTAAATAATGATGATGATGATGTGTGTGTGTATATGTGTGTGCATACGTGTGTACATTGGCACATATAGAAGGAATATATAATCATGTATATATGTAAAAGTCACACTGTTAAACCTGTATGCATACATAGATTTAACAATTAGATTTGATTGTCAACGTTTGTACATATGTTCATACACACACACACACACACTCAAACACACGCATACAAACACACACTTATACATACATACACAACCGCATACGTACACACACACATATTCACACACATAAAGACATACACGCAAACACACACATATACATATACAAACACATATGTACACACACACACATACACAAGCACATATATACACACACACACATACACAAGCACATATATACACACACACACATATTCACACACACACACAAACACATGTGCAAACACACACTTACACAGACATACACAAGCACAAATGTACTCACACATACACATTCACACACGCACATGCAAACACACACATACATATACAAGCATATATGTACACACACACACACATACAAATACATGCAAACACACACATACATACTCAAGCACATATGTACATATACACGCACACATGCAAACACTCGCGGCAACACACACATACATACACAAGTATATATGTATACACACGCACACATACAAACACTCGCGCAAACATACACACATACATGCACACATACATACACAAGCACATATGTACACACACACACGCACACATAAAAACACTCGCGCAAACGCACACACACATACACAAGCATATATGTCCACACACACATACATACACACACACACACATACAAAAACACACACACCTACACATACATACACAAGTGCATATGTACACACCCCCACACACACATTCACACACACATTCACACACACATGCAAACACATAAAAACACATGCGCATACACACACATACATATGCAAGCACATATGTAAACACATACACATACACGCATGCACGCGAACACACACACACATACAAACATATGCGCAAACACACACTTACACATACATATACAAGCACATGTACACACACACACACACATACACGCGTGCATGCGAACACACACACACATACAAACACATGAAGAAACAAATATTGAGACAATGATTGTGACACAATCCTTTCTAAAAGTAATTTCCCATTTTCCCATGATTCACCTTGAACCATCATTCCTTTATATCGTTTGGGTACATTTGTTTCTAACCAAACCAGAAGTTCTGGTCTATTTGTGGAAAGTTGCATAAAAAAGCAGAAAACAAATTATTTAGAGCAAAAGAATAAAATTCAATTGTCTTTTTAATGATTTATTTTGCTTCTCTGAAACAATGGTTATTAACTTTATTCTTTAGAAAAAGGAAGCTGAAGGATCACAGAGCCAAGAGAATCACATGCCAACGCCTAAGAGTTGTACTTTTATCTCAGTTATAATTAATTAGCCATTTACAAAGAAGGGGACATTTTATGTCTATGTCTAACAAGGTGTTAAGGGGGCAAAAAAATGATCATTTGGCTTTAGGCGTTCTTTTGATTTGTGATTGCATTCAGGAATTTCTGTAAATCTTTGTCATCATCATTGTCATCACTACCATCATCATTACCACCATCACCACCACCATGATGATGATGATGATGATCATCATCATCATCATCACCACCACCATGATGATGATGATCATCATCATCATCATCATCATCATCATCATTTGACGTCTGTTTTCCATGCTGGTATGGGTTGGACGGTTTGACAGGGACTGGCAAGCTGCCTAGGCTCTAATATTTGGCAGGGTTTCTAAGGCTGGATGTCCTTCCTAATGTCAACCACATTACAGAGTGTACTGGGAGCTTTGTATGTGGCACCAGCACCTGTGCTTTGTATGTGAAACCAGCACGTGCTGTATACATGGCACCAGTACAGGTGCATTATATGTGGCACCAGCCTGGGTGATTTTTACATGGCACCAAATAATTTGGTTTGAAACCATTCAGCAATGTCTGTAAATCTTCATAAAAATTAAATATTTTAGCTTTTATAGTCATCTGTGTATCATATTTAATGTAGATGGCTATTTTAATTACTGCCTCAATTGCACATGCTGGATTTTTATCCAGCCAGGCAGTTATTTGCAACATCAGTGAATATTTTCACATTTTTCTGTATCAGAGACAATGAATTCTCAACTGAGCATGTGGCTGGCTGCATTTACATGCTATTGAAAAGACCGAAAATGTCCGAAATACTCAAATCATTTGGAAGATAGCAACACTAATCACAACAAAAATCGAAGACATTAATTGCTAGCGACGGCAGGGTATTTTGCTTTGCTTGCAACTTTAATGCACTACCAAGTATATAAAAAGTTTGTAAGTCAATATTGTGCCTTACCTTGTGTTAGCAGTGCAATATTGTCACTTATAAGTTTTTTTCTACAGGTTTTCTACAGTTCAGAGCCAACACTGAAAATTAAAATGTTTCGTATAGGAATAGGTCTATGTAAACAATGTGATTGAAGAGAGAATAAATAGGTAACGGGTGTATATGCATATTTCAAAAGCAATAAATTTTGAAATAAGCATATACATTACACTCATTGCCTATTTTGCTGACTTTGGTTGCATTGTTCGCGACTAAATGTATTCATATGTGAAGCATCGCAACATTCATTGCTGGTTCTGAACTCTGTTGAAAATCTGTAGAGATGAACTTAGAAAAGGGAAAATAATTGCAGAAACAACTCCTACCCATTTCCAAATACTATGATCTGTTCATATAACAGCTGTGTGAAGACAAATCTTTCTTGAATACTAAAATGGACAGATAGAATTTTGGAACAACACATCACTGTTACCAAGAAAGAGAAAGAAAGAAAAAAGATAAAGAAAGAATGAGGGGTAGTTGAAAGAATTTTGTTAAACTCAATGGCATTTCTCTACATCATCATCATCATCATCATCGTTTAACGTCCGCTTTCCATGCTAGCATGGGTTGGACGATTTGACTGAGGACTGGTGAAACCGGATGGCAACACCAGGCTCCAGTCTAATTTGGCAGAGTTTCTACAGCTGGATGCCCTTCCTAACGCCAACCACTCAGAGAGTGTAGTGGGTGCTTTTACGTGTCACTCGCACGAAAACGGCCACGCTCGAAATGGTGTCTTTTATGTGCC
>NC_068981.1:2525930-2532582 GCF_001194135.2 Octopus bimaculoides | reverse complement strand
GCACAAGAACCAGTCCAGGGGCACTGGCAACGATCTTACTTGGCTTGCCGGGTCTTCTCACGCACAACACATTTCCAAAGGTCTCGGTCAGTAGTCATCGCCTCGGTGAGGCCCAATGTACGAAGGTCTTGCCTCACCACCTCAGCCCAGGTCTTCCTGGGCCTACCTCTTCCACGGGTTCCCTCAACTGTTAGGGTGTGGCACTTTTTCACGCAGCTATCCTCATCCATTCTCACCACATGTCCATACCAGCGCAATCGTCTCTCTTGCACACCACAACTGATGCTTCTAATGTTCAGCTTTTCTCTCAAGATACTTACACTCTGACGGGTATAGAAGATAATCCAGGAGAAGGCAAACTGATAAATTATATCATCATCATCATCATCATCATCATCAGCATCATCATTTAACGTCCGTTGTCCATGCTGGCATGGGTTGGACGGTTTGACCAGGGCTGGCACACTGGAAGGCTGCACCAGACTCCAGTCTGATTTGGCATGGTTTTCTACAGCTGCATGCCCTTCCTAATGCCACTCCAAGAGTGTAATGGGTGCTTTTGCATGCCAACGGCACGGGTGCCATTTGTGTGACACCAGTATCTGCCACAACTGCAATTTTGCTCGGCTTGATGGGTCTTCTTGTCAAGCATGGCACAATGCCAAAGGTCTTGGTCATGACCTCCATTAGACCCCACACTCGAAAGGAACTCAGCCACTTTGTCTCCGTGAGGCCCAACAGTATGACTAATTGTTACTTTTGTGCCACAGTATGAGAGGGTGGTCAAAGCAGGCTTAACAAAAAGTGACTGATGGTATTTGCACTGGACTGTATGTTTAGAAGCATTCCTTCCGGCTGTGCATGTTCTGAGTTCAAATCCTGCCAAGATCTGCTTTTGTTATTTTAAGAGTCAACAAAATAAAGTACCAGAGTCAAGGTGATTGACTTGCTCCCTCCCATTGAGATTGCTGGCTTTGTGCTAAAATTAGAAATTATTACTTTTGTTGTTGTTGTTGTTGTTGTTGTTGTTATTGTTATCGTTGTTGCATGTCAAGTATAATTTTTGTGTGTGAAGTAAAATATCAAGTCCAACCTAATTTGTTAATTAATTTCTTTGTTTCCAGTTTTTTTATTTTTCTTATTTTCACAGTTATTTTTAAGACTCCCCGCCCATATTTTGGCCTTGAGTATCATCATCATCATCATCATCATCATCACCATCATCACCACATTGTCATCACCATCATCATCATCATTATCACTATCACATGAGATTTTTGTTAATTAATTTTGATCAGTCTGCCAACAACTCTAATTAAATATTTCTTTCTAATTTTAGTGCAAGGCCAAAGATTTTAGGGTGAACGGGTTTAGCCAATTACATTGACCCCAGTGCTTCCCTTATATATATATTTTTATCAATCCCAAAAGGATCAAAGTCGGTCTTGGTGGAAATTGAGCTCAGAATGTGAAGAGCTGGAAGAAATAGTACCGGGTGTTCAAAAAGTCTCTCTGCAGTATTTTATTGCAAAATAAATATTTATAAGATGTTCTAAGACTACAAAAGAATATAGGGAGAATTCACAAAAAGACAAAAGACAAAGACAGGTGTTGTAGAAAACAAACAGATGTATTAGTATAACTCTCGGGAATTGAAAAAGTCTTTAACGCTTCAAGCCGATACTCTTCCACAGAAAGGAACACAGAAAGAAACAAGGAGAGACAAAAAGGAGAGAAAAAAAAGGAGAGAAACAAAAGAATATATTAGACTTTACAAGACTTTACAAAATCTTTATAAGAAGTGTTGAAAATGTCATCCTTCATTTTCAATACAGAAGTTGACTCTTCTACACATGTTTTGAAATACATTTTGGAGATAAGTATATATATATACACGATTAGAAGTTATGTTAACTTCATGAAGGGATGGTTTCATCCAAGGAGATACTGGTTCAATACCTAGTATTTTGGGGGAATAAATTTCCTTAAAATAATAGGTGTATATATAAAAACATATAGTTTATATTCATATAAAATAAGAAAAAGAAAATGGAGATTGGGAAGTTAATAATTGTTTATTATTAACAGCAAATTAATCATCATCCCTTACAGCTGTTTCAATTGATACTCAGTAAATTTTAAGTAAATGATTATTCAGTCTTCTGTAATGAATCCATAGACAAATATAAAACATCCAAGGATATATTTTTTATCCTCTGAAGATATTATGCACAAGTCATATGAATATAAGTTTAATATTTACTTAATATTTACTGAGTATTAATTGAAATAGCTGTAAGGGATGATGATTAATTTGCTATTAATAATAAACAATTATTAACTTCACAATCTCCACTTTCTTTTTCTTCTTTTATATATATATATATATATATATATATATATATATATGAGTTAAGAAATGGAGTAGATAAGATCTGGGCTACATATGTTTCATACCGAGCAGAACCTCGGAAATGGTAAACATCCAAGTGAGGTGTATACCGCAGGCTACTCTTCAGGCCAAAGATATCTTGATCTTATTTTTATTCATATATATGTGTGTGTGTGTGTGTGTATAAAAGGATAAGACCGTTATTTAAAATAAAGATCGTATCAAGTGTCCAGCATGGGAAAAACAAAATCTTTGAAATACACTGCCATCTTCGGATGCATAAGGCCATAGGTTTTCAACATATAGGATACTCCATTATAAGTTTTAGCAAATATTTCATCAGAACTAGAGAATAAAAGAATTACATGCTGCTATTATTATCACAGAATAAACTTAGGGAGAAAAATACCCCAACTATAATTTGGAGTGGCAGAAAAGAATAACAATGGGGGTCATGAGATGGTAACATAGCTATAATTTTTTATCTGTCTCCTTATCATCAAATTGATGTAATGCTTGCATTGTTCAATTAAATGGAGTTGCCTGAAATGGCTGTAATGCACTAATACCCTGACATCCTTGTTACTTATTTGTTTTAACGTACGATAGCGTCTTATAAAGCTAGACTTATTTATCCTAAATTTGCAGAAGAATTTGTCGTTGGAGCAGTTTAGCTTAATGGTAAAGCACTTGACATGTAATAACAGGGATGTGTATATTTGTATGTGTGTGTATCTGTGTTTGTACCCCTACCATTGCTTGACAACTGATGTTGGTGTGTTTATGATCCCATAACTTAATGGTTCTGCAAAAGACACTAATAGAATAAGTGCTAGGCTTACAAAGAATAAATCCTGTGAGTTTGAGGCTCATGGTTGGCTGCTGACAGATTTTTCTGCAAAATATGGCTAGTTTATCCTGTTTATGCTATATTATTAGCATTCTCCTGCGTTTGAGAATAAAATTATTTCCTTTTCTGTATCTTTCAATACACCTCAGTTTGTTTGTTGACTTTCAACATAAATTAAATTTAATATATATATATATATATATATATATTAATAAAATACAGGGTAGCAAAGAAAATTTTAGAAATTTTATTTTACCACCAGTGGTCTAGCGAGGGTAAAAAAACAGTCAATAGACTATGTATTTATATATATATATATATATATATATATATATATATATATATATATATATATATATATATAGATAGATAGATAGATAGATAGATAGATAGATAGATAGATAGATAGAGAGAGAGAGAGAGAGTAATATGTAACGGTAAGATCCAAAGATCAAGGTGTAGGAAGTTAGTAAGCTTCAAGAAGATATAAAAAACGACTTCTATAATCAAGGGGGTTGCAGTTTGGGGAGTTAGGTAGCCAGAGGTTAGGGGTGATACCCATATTTATGTGGTATTCAACCAACGTACCAGTGAATTGGATATTTTACTCATCCCTTTAAAGGAATTCTTTTCTTTTGCTTGTTACTTTATATATTTATTTATATACATACAATAAGTTCATTATTATTATACATAAGGACTTGAGTTGTATGAATGTACCACTGCTACACATAAAAAACTATTAGTATTTTTGGAAAATTTATAAGAATTTATAGAGAAACTGAAGACACTTCGATCATGGTCAAATTTAATATCTATTGTAGAAATATTATTTTAACCATTTTGCTCAGTGATAAGATTCTTTAAAGACATTCAAAATTAAACTTCCATAGTTCAACAGAACAAAAAAAGTATTATATGAAGTTCAACTCACATAAAGGATTTGATTAAATAATGCAGTTAATTTCATTTAGAAAGCAACTGAAGAGTAAAATAGCTCAAAGATTATTTCTGGCCAAAAGATGCAAGGGATACAACTCTGAAACATTCCTAGAATTTCACAGTACTTGCAAAAGCTTAGACTCACTTTTCATTGAATATCACTGTTCAAGTTAACTCCCTTGTTCGTCTTTAACTGGAATTCTCTCCCACATCAATCTAATTTTTTTCCTCTCATTTCTAAATTCAAAATTTTTCATTCACTACATTAGATAAACGAAACCCCAGATTTGCCATTAACCTTCCACTGATGACATACAAAAGATATGATCATTTCATGAACCTCAATGATTTCTCGGGTCAGGGTCTGCCTTTTTTTCCTTTTTTTCATTAGATCTTCATTTCCGATATGACACAGTATTACACGGAATTAAACTAGAATTTTTTTTTATCATTTTAGTGACTGGAAATTTAGTAAGAACATCACTTATGTGCCAAGACTTTCATTGCCAAAATGCAGCCTGTGAGTATTGCATTTTCATTTTTTCTCAGTCCTTCATCATCATCATCATTTAATGTCCTCTCTCCAAGCTGGTATGGGTCAGACAGTTTGATTGGAATTGATGAGCCAGAGAGCTGCACCGGGTTCCAGTCTGATTTGGCATAATTTCTATGGTTGGATGCCCTTCCTAATGCCAACCACTCCAGGAGTATAATGGGTGTTTTTATGTACCACTGGCACAAGTGCCATTTACATGACACCGGCAATGACCATGGCTACACTTCATGGGTGCCTTTAACATGACTCTGGCAGCGATCATGACTAAGATTCACGGGTGCCTCGTGCTGATGACACTTAAAGAGCACCATCTGATCGTAGTTGATGCCAGCTACTCTGGCCCCTGTGCCAGTGGCACGTAAAAAGCACCCACTATACTCTCAGAGAGGTTGCCATTAGGAAGGGCACCCAGCTGTAGAAACACTACCAGATCAGATTGAAGCCTGGTGCAGCCTCCTGGCTTCCCAGACCCCAGTCGAACCGTCTAACCGATGCCAGCATGGAAAACGGATGTTAAACGATGATGATGATGATATAGGGTGTGGTGAATAAACTCCCATCTAAATTATGCAAAAATGAAAATAACATTGACATCTCGAGCCATGTGGGAAGACGAATGGAGGCACAACGTTGCCATCACTAGTGATCACTCCAGACACCATGACGTTGGCTGGATGTTTGGTTTTTAGCACTTTCAGTGATGATTTGTGCATCTCTGATCACAAGCAGAAGTAGTGGGGAGGGGAGGCGCATGTGTTGAGAGGAATTATTTGGGGTTTGAATAATTCATCCCTGAAAACATGGGGGTTTTGTTCATCATCCTTAAATAACCCTTATTCAGGGACCTTTTGAGTGGGATGGGCTACTCGACCTGAAGAAAATTCTAACTGGGCCCCACCTGCAAGGTCATGCGCTGTTTATCTTGATATGAGATCACCATGTCACGCACATATGATTGTGATGCATGTGCCTGGTGTACCCTTATCAGACGGGTTGTCATGATGGGTATATTGGGCTTCGTATATTTGCACCCCAGTGTCACTTTGGTATCACTGATCTCTCACTCAATCATAATAATAAAGGGTGTCCTTATTGTCATCGGAGCATTAGGTTCAATACTACCCAACCTGAAAAAACATCTGAAAATTTAAAAAATACCCTACAATCTAGGTGTATTGCAAAAGTTGGCATTACTTGGAACTGCATGTATATTGCATAAAGTACTGTCTGTCTGAGGTCCTTGTTGTGACTTTTTTGATGGTGATGATGACAACAGTGATGACAAATAATGATAATGATGATAACAACGAAAATAATGCAAGTGCTCATCATCATCATCATCATCATCATCATCATCATCGTTTAACGTCCACTTTCCATGCTAGCATGGGTTGGACGGTTTGACTGGGGATTAGTGAGCCAGGAGGCTGCACCAGGCTCCAATCTGATCAGGCAAGGTTTCTACAGCTGGATGCCCTTCCTAATGCCAACCGCTCTGAGAGTGTAGTGGGTGCTTTTACGTGCCACCAGCACGAGGGCCAGTCAGGAGATACTGAAATAAATTATTCAAACCACAATCCGACGTTTTCCCATTGTTTTACTTTGACCGTTGTCCACATGCCTGTTTCATCTGCTTCCTCAACACCTTTTGCTACATCCTTCCCATTGCATCTTTGTACCTTTCAACTTGGCTTTTTCTCATCTTCCATATGTCTTCCTTGTTATTGTTGTTGTCATCATCACAATTATTATTATCATCGTTATCTTCATCGTTATTTTCGTTGTTATCCTCGTTATCATTATTTGTCATCATTGTCGTTATCATCACCATCAAAATCATCATCACTGCTCTCTTCATTGTCATTATTATCACCAGCATCTTTATCATCATCATCATCGTCACCGTCTTCTT
>NC_068981.1:2513144-2522636 GCF_001194135.2 Octopus bimaculoides | reverse complement strand
CTCTCCACCAGGAAACTTTCCACCAGTAAACTTTCCACCAGTAAACTTTCCACCAGGAAACTCTCCACCAGGAAACTTTCCACCAGGAAACTTTCCACCAGGGAACTTTCCACCAGTAAACTTTCCACCAGTAAACTTTCCACCAGGAAACTCTCCACCAGGAAACTTTCCACCAGTAGACTTTCCACCAGGAATCTCTCCACCAGGAAACTTTCCACCAGTAAACTTTCCACCAGGGAACTTTCCACCAAGGAACTTTCCACCAGTAAACTCTCCACCAGGAAACTTTCCACCAATAGACTTTCCACCAGGCAGCTCTCCGCCAGTAAACTATCCACCAGTTAATGCTCCGTCATTTCCTTTCCAGACACCATCTACTCCTTACAGAGATTCAGTGCCACCATTTTATGATCCAGGTAATGTTTTGAAAGCTTGTTATTTCAATGTTTTAGACAAAGACTTGTTTTTAATTAACTGGATAAACTGCTATTCTACCATACTCCCACTCACTAATATGCTACAAATTTTGCCAGCTGTGGCCGATGCCAGTGCCACCTGATGGACACCTGTGTTGGTGGCACATAAAAAGCACCAGTCAAGCTTGGCTGATGCTAGTGCTACCTGATGGGCACCTGTGCTGATGGCACATAAAAAGCACCAGTCAAGCATGGCCGATGCTAGTGCCACCTGATGGGCACCTGTGCTGGTGGCACATGAAAAGCACCAGTCAAGCATGGCCGATGCTAGTGCCGTCTGATGGGAACCTGTGCTGGTGGCACGTTAAAAGCACCATTCAAGCATGGCCGATGCCAGTGCCACCTGACTAGCACCCATGCCAGTGGCACATAAAATGCACCATTCGAGTGTGGTCAATGCCAGTGGCATTCGAGTGTAGTCGACTGGCTCCCGTGCCAGTGGCATGTAAGAATACCCACAACACTCTTGGAGTGGTTGGCATTAGGAAGGATGTCCAGCTGTAGAAACCTTACTAAATCAAACTGGAACCTGTGCAGCCTCCCAGTTTGCCAGTCCTCAGTCAAACCGTCCAACCCATGCCAGCATGGGAAAATGGACATCAAACGACAACAATGATAATGATGATGATGATGATGACTATTTGAAGAACTTAAAATGTATTTGAACCAAACATTTCACATTCTCTTATGCTGTGTGCTGTGTATGTACTTTTAGCTTTCATTGCTGTCTTTCTCTATTTGACTTCTATGTCTGCTTTTTCACCTCACTTTTAACTTTTTCCAACAAGCTTTTAATGCACCTGAGCATGGTTGAGTTCATCATCATCATCATTATTATTGTTATTATTCATGGTGTGCACAAATGTTTTACATTCAGAATCAATGTCCTTGATACTGGATCACAACCAATTTCCTTAGAGATCGAGGATCTTTCTTACAGTCCTTGCTTTTCCCAATAGAGTACATTTCAGAATTAATGCCTTTATTGTAGTTACACCAATCACGATAAGAAAACCGTCTTTGGTGATGGTCCCTAAGGTACCCATAACATCTTAGGTTACTTTTGTAGAAACCCTCCTCAGTTGTCATATTTCTCTAACCAGATCCTGGTAATTTCCTATTTTCTCCTCTTCTTTGACCCCTACATTAATGTCCACAAATATAACCACATCTTTGATAATGCACTTTTTTACCCCCTTGTCCAGTACAATAATATTTGGTCACCTTGCCTAAAGTTTGCAATCAAGGCCTCGTGCCTATGGTAGAAACGATTATCATTATTATCATTATTATTATTATTATTATTATTATTATTTCCGTCTTTACGTTCTGAATTCAAATTCTGTGTCAATAAATCAAGTACCAGTGAAAACCTGGGGTCAATGCAATCGACTAGTCCCCTCCCCAAAAATTTCAAGCTTTGTGCCTATAACAGAAAGGATTATTATTATTATTATTATTATTATTATTATTATGTCCATCTTTACGTTCTGAGTTCAAATTCTGTTGAGGTTGACTTCGCCTTTCATTCTTTCGGGGTCAATGAAATAAGTACCAGTTGAGAACTGGGGTCGATGTAATCGACTCATCCCCCTCCCCCAAATTTCAGGCCTTGTGCCTTTAGCAGAAAGGATTATTATTATTATTATTATTATTATTATTATTATTATTATTATTATTATTATTATGCATGGTTGGATGAAACCGAATGGAACAGCAATGTTTTTTCACGAAGGGAACATACTGGTTCAACTTGGAAAAGTCTTCAAGAGTTATTTCCCTTATTCTTGCTTTGCGACAGTTGAAATAAAATGGAACTGTTTGATCTTTTTCCAAAGTGGAGAGCAAAGTGTTGAATACCAAGTTACTATCACAAATAGGAAAAACTTAAAAGTGACCAAAAGTCTCGTTGTTGCTGATAAAATTGCTCTTGTTCGGCTTCGCTGGAATTAGGGTAACTACCTCGTTGCTGTTTTACTGCATCAGAGCAAGTAATACAGCATCAGTTCTCTTGATGATAAAATCTGACAGAACTTATTACATGATAGAACTCAAAATCAATATATTCATACATTAAATGTCTCAATCAGGAGTGAACAGAAAGGAATTATCTCTTTGTTATCAGGCTCATAATGTTCAATCAAGATTTGGAGGATTCCCTCTTCTAGTGCTATTCTTCTCTAAGAATGTATGTATGCATTGGTCGGGTTGCTGGCGACTGAACTGGCACCCCCACCAGGCTACCCTGGTGAGGAGGGTTGCTAGAAACCCAGCAGGATTAAAAACAAGACCTGTTGAAAGCTCGGATGGACCAAGTGCAGGCTCAACGGCTATCTAGCAATAGCACGGGTACACAGAAATTCTGGGATGGTGTCCGGCGTGCTGAAAGACCAGTGGGAGTGAGGCGCCCCTCAGCTTTTGTTGAAGCATGTCTCTAGGAGAAGGTCACTCTGATATAAAACCAGATATGCAGGGAATGGTATTGGACATTTTGGGGGATCTTTGGTTTGTGCTAGAGATCATGGCGCTCCCACATCCTTGAGCCTGTGATTCATATTGGCACCAGACATCTTGCTCCGGCTTGTCTCTGGATAATGTCAATAAAGTGGAGAGGGTCTATGAGGTGTTGAGCGAGCCTTATTGGACCTAAAACTCTGCATAGGCATTGCTGACCTCTACTCGATATGTGCGTTTTTTTTTTTTCCCCCCTATATATATTTGAGCACATATCCAGCATGAAGAACTTACACGAGCTGCGCGAAAGCACACAGCTCGTGTAGTGAATGGGGAAAGCTTGGTCTGCAATGTTTGCAGTCGTGTATGCTTGTCAAGAGCAGGGCTCATTAGCCACCAACGGAGCCGCAAAGGCAAAATATAAGTTAGTCCTAGAGCGCATAATGTTCCCGAAGGTCGGCAATGGTCTTCCTCGGTCACAAGTGGACGGCCATCATGTATGTATAAATTTAGGTCTTTTTGTTATGGCTGGTCAGAGAGTGACCATTGATTTTGTACCTATAAAGTTCTTAGCTGTATAGGCGACATTATCAGACAGAAATATAGAGCTGAAGTCAGGAGGTATAAGAGGTGAATATATTTACAGGGTGTCCCAAAAGTCACTGATGGGTTTCAATTTTTAATAATTTCCTTAATTTTACAAATGAATGCATGAAATTTCGATACAATATAAAGAATATGGCTGTGTAGGCACAGGTATGGCTGTGTGGTAAAAGGTTCGCTTCACAACCACATGGATCTGGGTTCAGTCCCACTGCGGTGGGACTGAATCCGGAGCCATGTGGTTGGGAAGCAATCTTTTTACCACACGGCCATGCTGTGCCTATGCATATTTTATTTTCACTGGCCAATAGAAAGAGGTTGTGAGAACTGATTTGCATATGATTTGTGTGTTAAATCTTTTACCTTTCATCTTTTGTTTCCATCATTAGACTGTGGCCATGCTGGAGCACCACCTTGAAGAATTTTCAGTTGAATAAATCGATTTAAGCCTCATGCTTATTCTATTGGTCTCTTTGTCTGAACTGTTAAGATATGGGGATGTAAACACACCACCAATGCTTCAGTGGTGAGGGACAAACCCAAACACAAAGGCGCACACGCACACACATGATGGGCTTCTTTCAGTTTCCGTCTACCAAATCCATTCACAAGGCTTTGGTTAGCCCATGGCTCTAGCAGAAGGTACATTTTCAAGTTGCTATGTAGTGGGACTGAACCCAAATCCATGTGGTTGTGAAGTGAACCCTTTACCACACAGCCATACCTGTGCCTACACAGCCATCACCAATAAAAATTCAATCTGTGCTGCGAGGGTTCAATTGGGTGGTCACATCTGGGTTATTTCAGATTTGACCATTTTATCAATGGCTATTAACATGTCAGTATTTGAAAGATCTTCTCATTTTGGTTACAATTCTACTTAAATTTCACATCACAGAAATGATTCTTCATTTCCCTGCTGTGTTCCCTTGAAGCTCTTCCTTAGAATCGTTAGATTTACCAATAATAAATCTTCTAATTTCCACAGGACCATATTCTCCATCAACGTTTCCACAAGCATTTCCACCAACGATGTATCCGCCGGTTCCTTCAATGCCAACACCTGCTACCTACCAAAATAATGTGTTTCCACCGTATTACAATCCAGGTAATATTTTAACCATTTTGCTATCACATTACTCTCTCTAATATAAAGCTTATTTCAAATTCCGCCGAAGTCAACTTTGCCTTTCATCCTTTCGGGGTCGATTAAATAAGTACCAGTTATGCACTGGAAAATAGGCATTGAACGATGATGGTGGTGTGATTGTTTATTCAATGATGTGATTGTTTAGAATGACATTGTAGGGTAGGTGTGAGCAGCCAGATCTGGCCAGTTTGAACATAAAACAGGTGGAATATTTTGGCTGGATATGACCAGTTTGAATCCTTAAAGGTTTTTTCATAATTCTAGATAAAGACTTGTACTTAAGTTTTTTCATAGTAAACTGCCTAAGACCACCTTGGGTTTTATGATGCAAAAGATTTCATCTTAAAGCATTCATAACCAATATAAGATTTTCAATCATAATTATTCCATGGTGGTGGTGGTGGAGAGAGTAGCAGAAGAGACAAGGATCATATTAGGAAGAGGAAGAAGTGTCATGGTTAGAGAGAGAGAGAGAGAGAGAGAGAGAGATAGAGTGAGAGAGGGAAGGTTAAGGATGACTGGATCGAGTTGAGTAGGGCAGATACAGTGAGAGATGTGAGAGTGAAGAGGAATCTGAGTTGTGGGAAGAGGATGAGAAAGAGAGAGGAGAGGTGTCATGAGAGTGGAGGAGAAAACTGTAGAAAGAGGCTCAGTACAGGAAAAGAAAGATGGGGGCGGGAGGACCAGGGGATGAATGCAACAAGAGCAGTGAAAAGGAAGTGGGAGGAGGGAGTGGAGAGGATCATAGATGCAGGAGGAAAAGGAGAGGATGATAGGGAGAGTGGGGGAGAAGAGGAACATAGGGGCAGAGGGAGAAGGAAAGGATCATAGGGTGAGTGGGGGAGAAGAGGAATATAGGAGCAGGAGGGGGAGAGGAGGATCATAGTAGCATGAAGGGGAGGAGAGGGGGAGAGTATTGTAGGAGGAGGAGAGGAAGATCATATTAGCATGAGAGAGGGAGACGATTATAGGAGGAGGAAGAGATGATCATAGGAGTAAGAGGGAGAAGAGAGGATCAAAGGGACAGTGGGGGAGGAGAAGATCATAGGAGTTGGAGGGGGAGGAGGGGGAGGATAGGAGCAAGAGGATGGGGAGAGGATCATATGGACAGGAGGCAGAGGAGTGGTTTGTAGGGGCCCTATGAACCACTTCTCCACCTCATGCTCCTGTGATCCTCTCCACTTCTTAGCCCTAAATTATATCGTGGCCAATGCCAGTGCTGCATAACTGGCCCATTTAAAAGTACCCTTCAGGCAATATGCTGTGCTTGAGAAGACATGTTGAGGCAAGTGAAATCATTGTCGCAGCCAATGCCAGCCCAGTCAAGCCGTCCAACCCATGCCAGCATGGACAATGGACGTTAAATGATGATGATGATGAATTGAAACAGTTTTTGTCTTCCATCAGTAAGAAAAGTGACAACTTACCAAAATAATTCTTCTAATTTCTACAGGACCGTATTCTCCACCAGTGATGCAGCCATCAGTTCCTTTTGGACCACAAGCACCAGCAACTGGCTCAAATAACATGATTCCACCATATTATGGTAATCTTTTAATATTTAACGATTAAATTTTGATAAAGGCTTGTGTCAGCCTCTCCAGTACTAAACAAACTTAGGCCACCTTCGGTTCTGTGAATCAAAGCATCTCATTCTGATGTGTTCATAAACACTGGTGCGGGTGTGTGGCAAGAAGCTTGATTCTCAACCACATGGTTCCAGGTTCAGTCCCACTGTGTGGTACTTTGGGCAGGTGTCTTTTGCTATAGCCTCAGGCTGACTAAAGCTTTGTGAGTGGATTTGGTAGATAGATGCTAAAAGAGGCTTTGTCACTTATGTTTGTATGTGTGTGCATGTGTGTGTGTGTGTATGCCTGTGTATTTGTGTTTGTCCCCTATCACTGCTTGATAACTGGTGCTGGTGTGTTAACATCCTTGTAACTTAGCAGTTTGGCAAAAGAGACTGATAGAATAAGCACCATGTTTTAAAAAAAAAAAGAAAGAAGTAGTGGGTCAATTCAGCCAATTAGAAATTCCTTAAGGCAGTGCTCCAGCATGGCCACAGTCTAATGACTGAAACAAGTAAGAGGTAAAAGATAGTTATATTCAACTGAAAGCCTTCTGTCATAATTATTTCTGAGACCCTTTGAACCTTATGCTTCTAACATCAACTTGTAAAAGTGCCATTGAGGCAGATTTTCTAATGATTCCCTTCCTGTTTCCAAACTTCAACTGCTTCCAAGAAATGTGATATTTTCCCGTGGCTAGACATGTTTCTCTGGGAAGATTGGAAATGAATAATACTGCCTGTATCATGGTGGCACTTGTTTACACATATTGCACAATACCAAGGCAAGAGCACACAAACACATACACACTGAAGTACGCATATATATAATAGATATACAGTTTTGTATAAAAAGAAATTGCTCTTTCTAGGTACATCTTACATCCAAGCATCCACTGGTTTATCTCTATATTGATTAATTTATAGATGTTTTCATCTATTAAGTATATGAGAAGAGAATTTAGTAATATAATACTAAGAAAATGGAGGGTTTCAGCACAACAAAATCAAATTTATTTGCATAATAATAGTCAATTTGATAACGACTACGTGTGTTTCAATATCTACCTTCATTCATATTTTACAATTAATATTTTACAATTAAAAATTACATTATAAATTTAGATGGTAAAAATCTCTTCTGGGCAAAAGTTGACATACATTTTACATCTTAATAGATGTGGTGTTCAATACAGACATTCTTTCTTTATATTATATTACCGAAGTTGTGGTAGAAGACATTTATCCAAGTTCCACACTGTGAGATTGAACTTCTTAATCACCCACACTTCATCCTAATTAAACCATTACCAATATTTAATGCAGTGGTTCCACTCAGATGGACCCTCATAGCCAATCTGTGTTTTAAAGAAATCACATATTTTTATAATTTAATATTATTAAGAATTGTATAAAAGGAAAACTGTTAGAATATTTTTTGTGTATTGTAGAAGTATAGCATGTTACTAAAGTAATAGTGAATGTCACCAATGTAATGTGGGTTCACTCGTAACACGGTGTGTGTAGTTACTGATTTCGAGTGAGTGTTCTGTGATTTTAAAGTATGAAGAGTGTTCGTGAGAGAATCCGTTTCAATGCCCTTTTTAAATAAACATGAATAAAGAATGTCCAGGAGGCAGTTCATTTACAATGAAACATTATAAACTTTATTTAAATAAAACAAGCGTTGGCAAGAAGTAACAATGATTAATCGGCATGCGTATGCAAACCAAATACATGTGTATGTGAGAAAGGTAAAAAATCTCATAACTTACTTCGTACACAGAAAGGTTGTGTGGAAGCCATTGTAAGATAATAAGAACGAGAATGTACCACTCAATTTATTGCACATAAATTTTAACAGCAAAACCTTATAGGAACCCTTGAGTGTCAAATGGACCCCAGGTGGGAACCACTGATTGAGTGTCTGTTTCCCATATTGGCATGAGTTCAACAGTTTAACAGGATCTGATTAGATGCAGGACTGGATTAGGATCCAGTGTCAGCTTTGGCATGTTTTCTACAGTTGGATTCATTTCCTAATGCCAACCACTTTACAAGGTGTCTGCTGGGTGCTTTTATGATGGCACCAGCATTAGTGGGGTCACCGAATCACTTGGAAGTTAAGGAAGGGAAAGGGAAAAGCCCCCTTGTCTGATTGGGGATGTGTATAGGACATGGAAGTGGCTTTATGCTCGGTGATGAGAGGCTAAAGTATAATAGAGGACAGGCACAGGTGTCTTGCTATACAAGAGCTACACGGGCACCCTTCTTTATATAAGGGTGGGAGCAGCTGGAAAGAAGAGAAAGAGGGTATGATGAGATACCAGAGTGAACTCTCAAGGCACGGGAAGGTGAGCATAAGAGAAGATATGGTCAATGGATGGGGGCGGAAGGAGAGAGAGAGGGTAGTTTCATAGGAGTCTGAGAGGAGAATAAGAGAGGGTTATGGTTAGGGTTAGGGTTAGGGATGGTTGGGAGGGTGGGTAGATGTGAATGAAGTGAGAGAGGATGAAGGGTGGTGGTGTGGCTGATGAGAAATATCAGTGTGATGAGTAGGTGGGGTGGGAGAGATAAAAGCAACTGAGAATGGAGGATAGATCAGAAAGTAAGGGAGATGATATGCAAGGTGTAAAAATGAAGGGAGAGAGAGAGAGAGAGAGCTGTGGGACAGAAATGGAGATGAGAGGTACATAGGGGTGGCTAGACTGAGTAGAGTGACAATGGTGCACATTCATGTATAGGGATAGCTAGACTGAGTAGAGTGACAATGGTGCACATTCATGTATATGACTATTGGAGTCTCTTCATTTTCATGTTTTGACTTTTACTTACATCCTCGTTTTCACTTCAAGAAATCTAGAATATTCAAATTACAATAAATGTGAACAAACTAATGTTTGTTTTAGAAGTGTTGAAATGTATTGTGAGATACAAATAAGATGATAATTTATTTTCAAAAGGGAGGCTAGGTGACAGGTTTATTTAGCCAGAGGGGAAGCAGATAAGAAAAGATTTGCCAATGTTCTGCGCCGTGAGGACCAAAGACTCGAGGTATTTTGTGTTGCAAGACAGTGTAGGAGAGAGAATAGTGATGTTGTAGGAGAGAAATGTGTTCGCATGGATGATGGTATGCTTGCACTAAATGAGGATGCAAAGAAAGAGGTCTGGAGATGCCACTATGATAGATTGCTTAATAAAGAGAATGAATGGGAGGAAGAGAGCCTGCCGTATGTCGACCC
>NC_068981.1:2504206-2511023 GCF_001194135.2 Octopus bimaculoides | reverse complement strand
TACCGCCTGACTGGCTCCCGTAGGATTTTCGAGTGAGATCGTTGCCAGTGCCCCTGGACTGGCTTGTGCAGGTGGCACATAAAAGACACCATTTCGAGCGTGGCCGTTTTAGTGCGGGTGACACGTAAAAGCACCCACTACACTCTCTGAGTGGTTGGCGTTAGGAAGGGCATCCAGCTGTAGAAACTCTGCCAAATTAGATTGGAGCCTGGTGTTGCCATCCGGTTTCACCAGTCCTCAGTCAAATCGTCCAACCCATGCTAGCATGGAAAGCGGACGTTAAACGATGATGATGATGATGATGAGAAACGCTGCTAGAACGGCAGAGATTGGATAAAATATCCATACAAAGCAGAAAAACTTGTCAGCAGCCAGCCATGAGACTCAAACTCACATCCCTTTGATTACCAGTTAAGTGCTTTACCATTGAAGCTGAACTGCCCACTGAAAAATTTTTCCATTTTGTTTGGATATTTTATCCAGTCTCTGCTGTTCTAGCAGTGTTTATGCATTTGAAAATAAATTGTCACCTGATGTGTATCTAGAATATTCTTTTCTTTCAAATGTACAAGTAGTTATTTAGAATATTTTGACGTCTTTTGTTTCTGCTTCTAACAGGCTACTACCATTCCAATTCTTGGTACCATCACTCAGCACCAGCACCCCATGTTAATGTCCCAGCATCTATAAAGAAAGAAGCAGCAAACCTAACATACCCTCCTGATGGAGAAAAGGGAGAGAACAACAGTGATTGGTTAGTAAAAGGCTTCGACTGGCCAGGATGGCAAGTCGTGGCAACAAATACCTCTGAGGTAGCACTCCTGAAAAAGGGTTTGAAAGAGACTGTTGAAGACGCTGGTCAGTCCTGGAAAGTAGTGGTGTCAAAACATTTCAAGGAACAAAAGAAATTATTGGGCTTTTTAAACAATGTAAATACTCTTTATTTTTATTCTTTTTACTATTATTTAAGGTACTGAGCTGGCAGAATTGTTAGCACAGTGGGTAGAACGCTTGACTGCATTCCATCTGTCTTTATGCTTTGATACAGTTCTATATTTAGAACGGGCATGTGGTGTAGTGGTTAAGAAGAGCGCGGCCTACTAACCCCAAGATTTTCTGTTCGATTCCAAGCAGTGACATGAATAATAATAATAATAATAATAATAACATCGAAAAATACCTTAGGAATGAGAAACCAGGTTTGAAATTTCCCCAAGACACCTGATGAAGGCTGGAGGGTATATCAACCGAAACGTTGTGTTAACAACAAACAAGATAAGGACAAATATCTGACAATTGTAAATAATGTAAATAATGTTATGCTCTGAGTTCAAATTCCACCAAGGTTGACTTTGTCCTTCATCTTTTCTGGATCGATAGAATAAGAACTAGTTGAACACTGGGAGGGTCTATCTAACTGACTGACCCCTCTCTTCCCAAAATTGAAACTATTATTTTTACTTAAATGTTTCTATATTATTTTAGTGTTGTACAGTTCTCAATCACTGGGCTGCAGCCATAAAAGCTTTTATACCACCACCTTTGAGGGTTTTAGTCAGTTATTTCTAGCAATGCTTCTGCTTGTTTTATTGATAACTATTTATTGATTGGTTGGATTAAACTATTTCTGGAGGATTTTCTTCATTTGAATTTCCATGTGCTTGATGTTAGCCAAGACTCACCTACAGACAGTTGACCAATGCCAGAAATAACCCAGTTTACCAATCCACTGTCATATAAAACTCTGCACATTTCTAACACAACTGTATAGTATATAAATGCTTATAAAGTAATTTTTTTATTCAACACAAATTCATTGCTTTACTTAAAGAAACAAATAATAAACTAATGAAAAAAATTGCAGAAGTTTTAAGAAATAAAAAAGAAAATTAAAAACAAGAAAGGGCGTTACTTCTGCCGCACTCTGTATATATGCAAACACGTCTCACATGATCACATGATTGACCAGACTATTGGATGTTATACATCACTGGCCACAATGCGCTTTGCATCATTTTAGCTTTCAAGTGATGGCTAGGTGAGCAGGCCAGTGTTGCCCCTGATTGGAAGACTCTTCCATCACAGGGTGACCCATTTACAGCTGAGTAGACTGGAACAATGGGAAATGAAGTGTTTGGCTCAGGAACACAATGTACTGTTTGATCCAGAACTCAAACCCATGATCTAGCAATCGTCAGTGCAACACCCTAACCTCTAGGTCATGCACCTTCTTATACATATCGATACATACATATATATATATATATATATATTATCTGAAATGTACAATATTATATATCCATCATGGCTGATCATACCAATCAGTTTCACGCAAGGAATACAATGGTGCGTTAGGCAACGATCCGATTATATAACTTTACGCTCATCAGAGTTAGCCGATATGGAAGGGAATACGGTGACTGCTCTCTATTGTCGGAGGTGGATTAACACAACTGGTTTGCAGCTGCTGTGGAAAAGGTGGTGGAAAGAAAACGGCCAGGGGATTAGGTTGGGAGTTATGTCCCTTGGTTGGGTATGCTGTAAGGCCAGTAAGAGTTATCTTGAAGAGTTTGTGGGGAAAGTGTACATTATTAAGTGTCATGCTCCTGTGGAGATGGTGTGTGTTATATGTGTAGTGGTGTCATATGCATTGTTTTTTCCAGGGGTATATGTATTTATAGTTGTGTTCATTGGTCTGTTTTCTTTCTGTATCAGTTAAGGTCATGGGGAGTTTTATGTTAGCTTGCAGTGTGTGTGTGTGTGTGTGGGGTCTATATATCTGTGGCGGTACAATGTATGTGAAGGGGTATATGTTGGGGGTGGTGGGAAACAGTCTCTTTTGTAGGGTGTCCGCCTTATAGCGGTGTGCATATATGTACAGGCGTGCATTGGTGTATGCTTTGGTCAAACTCTTTGTCAGGCTTAAAGGCATTAGTGGAAGGTCAAGGCTGGAGACCTGTGGTTGCAGTTATGGTGGGGTGTACAAGTACAATAGAATATACTTCCTTTCATGTGGGCAAGGATTAAACAGCTCACTCCTACTATTCAGGTAAATATCCAGGTATTGGGTACCCTTTAAAATTGCTCTCTCCTCAGTCAGGCACAACCTGCACTTCCTGCTGTTATTGAAGTGCAGTTTGCATCTCTCCAGAATCGTCCACGAGTGGACGGCCATCATCATGTATGTATGCATGCATGTATGCTTGTTTGTATGTATGTATTTCATCTATTCTCATAATTTCTTTTCTCTATCCCAAATCATTATGTCTGGTCTGTTGTGCAAGCATTTTATTGAAGCCTTGACAGAAGTTTTCCACCAGCATTCTTTCATACTGTCTGTGGTTATACCCTCAACATTACTGTAACTCCTTTCATTTATCTCTTCAAGATTACCCTTTCTACAGATTTCATTATATTATGTATGTATGTATGTATGCATGTGTGAACATACACATGTATGAATTTATGCATGTATGAATGCATGTGTGTGTGTGTGTGTATTTGTTGGTTGGCTGCCATTTGATGTGGTGGAGAATACTCTCTCTAATCTCTGGGTGTTAAAACACCTGAAAGTCATGGAGAGGTGAGATAAATCACTTCTAATCCCATCCAGGAATGATAAGCACCTATGGACACACACACACACACACACACACACACACACACACACACAACACACACACACACACACAAATATATGTTTAAATGTATCTTTGTGTGTGTGTATGCACATGCAAAATGAATTATGCACTATAAATATACATATATCAAATATGCAAATAATAGAAATTAAAATCATGAGCATATTCATGGATATCTTAATTACAATAATGACTTTGATTTATTCTAAATACAATCTTTTTTTTTTAATTTTTTTTTTTTAGTTAAAAACTGACTTCAACAAGTGCAAGTGTGTAATAGCTTTGACCAAATGGTTCGAAGCGATTGGTTTGTCCTCCAATTTTGGAACTTACTTTAAGAATTGGCTCAACGAGATTGTAAAACCAGATCACGGAGGTAAGTTTTCTATACATGTACAGGTGGAGAAGTGAGTGTGTGGTAAGAAGCTTGCTTTCCAACTGCATGGTTCTGGGTTCAGTCTCACAATGTGGCACCTTGGTGGGGCAAGTGTCTTTTACTATAGCATCAGGCCAACCAAAGCCTTGTGAGTGGATTTGTTAGATGAACACTAAAAGAAAGCCTGTCGTATGCATGTGTCCGTGTCCTCCACCACCACTTGACAACTGCTGTTGGTGTGTTTACATCCTCATAATTTGGCGATTCAGCAAAAAATAGAACAAGTAGAATGCTTAAAAAGAAAAAAAATAAGCACAGGCATCGATTCATTCAACTAAGAATTCCTCAAGGCTGTGCCCCAGCATGGCCCCAGCTTAATGACTGGAACAAGTAAAAGATAAGTGATATAGAACCTTGTTTGTCTTTGATTCATTCATCACTGATCCAGAATAACATGGTACACATAATCATGAACCCTGTTGTAGTTATCAGGGATTGATCTATGAGGCACAAGTTGGCAATCAGTCAAAGATTCTGCTTGTGCCACAAATGTGCCCCAGCAGCTACCCTCAATGCTCATCTACCCAGCATTCACTGACTATCACTTGCTTTTACTTGACTGTATTTTATGGATTTACATCAGCGGTTCTTAACTGGGGCCTTTGGTGTCAAGGAAATAGGTACTGTAACGCACTGAGCTGGCAGAAACGTTAGCAGGCCAGGTGAAATGCTGAGTAGTATTTCGTCTGTCTTTATGTTCTGAGTTCAAATTCCACTGAGGTCAACTTTGCCTTTCATCCTTTCGGGGTTGATAAATTAAGTACCAGTTGCATACTGGGGTTGATTTAATCAACTGGCTCCCTCCCCAAAACTTTCAGGCCTTGTGCCTAGAGTAGAAAAGAAAATAAGTACTGGAGATGATGTCATTAATTATCTTCTTCCGACTATGGCCATGCTGGAGCACCGGCTTTATTTGAACAAGTTGACCCCAGGCCTTAGTTTTTGTAAGCCTAGTACTTATTCTATCGGTCTCTTTTGCTGAACTGCTAAGTTACATGGATGTAAACACACCAGCATCAGTTGTCATACAATGATGGGGAGGACAAACACAGACACACAAACATATACACATACATAAATATATATATATATATATATATATATATATATATATATATATATATGATGGGCTTCTCTCAGTTTCCATCTACCAAATCCACTCACAAGGTTTTGGTCAGCCCGAGGCTATAGTAGAAGACACTTGCTGAAGGTACCACGTAGTGGGACTGAACCCAGAACCATGTGGTCGGGAAGCAAGCTTCTTACCACACAGCCATGCCAGCACCTTAATATTAGTATTTATTTTATAACACAACAGGTAAAAAAATTATGTTCATGATTAATTACAGGTTTTCAGTTCACCAACACCTGACTGGTTTATTGTACCTCTGGTAGAGAAAGTGACAAGGGAGTGTCTATATCTCAGTGCAAAACAAATATCACAGTAGGAGACTTTGTTCAAACTGCACTGGTTTTGGTTTTCCCATCCAGTGTATTCTTCAAGGTATAAAACTGAGAGGTTCTGTGAGTCTTGTCGAGGACACCATGACTTCTCCCTTAGTCGTGGGGTCATGAAAACTTTCACCCAATTCACAATTTAAAGAGGTTGCTATTAGGAAGGACATCCAGCTACAGAAACCAGGTCAAAACTGAAACTTACAAGCAAAATGCAGATGTCTGGCCTGTCTCTGTCCAGCCCCAAATGGGCTGACCCAGACCATAGCAAGCAATCTAGCCCATGCCCAACATGGAAAGTGAGTGTAAAATTAAGAAGATGATAGAAACCCTGTGTGTGTGTGTGTGCGTGCGTGTGTGTGTGTGTGTGTGTGCATGTGTGCGCATGTGTGTGTTTGTGTTCACCCTTGTCATAGCATCACATGATAATTGTAAATGAGTATCACTGTCATCTAAGCAATGCTCTTCGTTTCCTTTCATCTGTGAAGGTCATACCTGGCTATGGGGATTTCCCCATTGCCTTACTTGCAAACAGAAAGTAGGTGATGGTTGGTAACAGGAAGAGCATCCAGTCATAGAAAAAGTCTGCCCTGAAGAATTCTGTCTGACCCATGGAAGCATGGAAAAGTTAAAACAACTATGATGATGATGACGATGACAATAAATGGTGGTGGTGATGACGATGATGATGACGATGTGTGTGTGTGTGTGTGTATGCACTAAACATTGAAATTTGTTGTGCAACTTATAAAAATAATGAAAACTGATATTTATTCTTTGGTATTCTGTAAATAACATGTTTTTTTTTTATTTATACATATTTTAGGTAACTTGAATAATATCTGGAACTCTCAACATCAACATCAACAACAATCCCACTACAATACTCCAGGATATCATGGAGATCCTTATCTGATGTATCCTTACTCTATGAACAGCCCAAACTATTTCAGTAGTAACCCATATGCACCAAATGTGAACAATGTGTATGGGAGTTGGTCAGCTGGGATATCTTATCCTTTGACTTCTAGTAAGTAGAATACATTTCTTTCATCATTGTCTCAGCAAATAGGGGCAGAAAGTTTAGTAAAACTGAACATGGCTATGTGGTAAGAAGCTTGCTTCCCAACCACATGGTTCTGGGTTCAGTCTCACTGCATGGCACCTTGGGCAAGTGTCTTCTACTATAGCCTCGCGCCGACCAAAGCCTTGGGAACGGATTTGGTAGATAGAAACTAGAAAAATCCCATTGTATGTATGTATATATATATATATATATATATAT